>NC_044913.1:54894854-55092333 GCF_001633185.2 Quercus lobata | reverse complement strand
TTTGTCTCCGAGGATGACTGGGAAACCAATTCTGATGAAATTTGGGGGGAAATCCCTAGGTTGCTCCGTTAGTGGAGAAACCCGAGTCTAGGTGCGTCATTCCATGCTAGTCCTTTTGTCCTTTATTCTTTTCATGTGTGTCGTCTCTACTAACCCTCTTACTTGTTGTCTTGTGCGCAGTCAAGCAACAGCCAAGGCTTAAGAGCAGATACAAGTAGCATGTTGAAGTAGCTATCGAGTACGCGAGGACGATTGAAGACTTCGACGATCTGGTTGACTCACGAACTCTAACTCTTCACTGCCTTGGGCCAAAGCCTTCTACTTTCATTCTGCGAACCATTGAAATTGAAGAAAAAAGGTGTCAAATTCGTCATTGCTACTCCTTTTCTCTCCCTCTTTTTTTTTTTTTTTTTTTTGACAGGTGTTTTGTTGCAAGGATGACGACCAAATTTAACAAGGGGATGTATGCGAAGATGAGGGGTAAGAAGAACAAGCCCCTCTCCAGCATCGGGAAGAGGACAGTACGGGTTGTGGAGAAATGTGTCTCCGCTACTCCTCCTTCCCCGGTCACTGAGCCCTCGAGGATGGCCTCCCCGACTACCTCGATGGAAGAAATCACTCCTCTTTGGAAAAGGCCCTAGGTGGAGGATAAGGGAAAGGACAAAGCCAATTCTCGGTCGTCTTCTGTTTTTGACGATGCTGGCCTTGGATTGTCGATGGCACAGGAGTCTTTCTCTATTGAGGAGCTAAAGGTCTTCTTGAGGGTGCCCTCTCATGAGATTGTGGGTCATCACATCCATAAACTCGTTCAGGTATTGTACTTATGCAATTTTTCCCTTTTCTTTTTCTTTCTCCTTTTGCGTCATCTTGAGTGTTGGATCCAATTCTCAGGTGCTAGGGGAGAGTCTTCACATCACTTCTGAATACCTTACTCACGAAGCCAAAATTGCTTCGGCAGTGTCCAGGGTGGAGGCTCTGGAGGCAGAAAATTCTAAGTTGAAGAAAGATATAATTGTTGTTATGGACGAAGCCAACACCATCAAGGAGAAGGTCAAGGCTTTAGGGGACGACTCCAGAGCGGAGAGACAGGTCACACAGGAGAAGGATGAGTAACTCCAGGCTGCTAAGGAGAAGCTGAAGACCATTGCCGCCAAGGCCGTCGTGGCTTTCCAACAAAATGAGAAGTACAAAACTGTACTCTTCAGCTGGTACTACAAGGGCTTTGAGCTCCTTTGTCGGTACCTGGTCAAACATCCTTCTGGAGTAGACCTCAAGAACTTGGACATGGAGGTAGTTGACCAGGAGATGGCAGCGAATGAGGCCTCCCAATCCACGACTCCTGCTAAAGATGCTCCTAGAGACGTTCATTTGCCCCCTCCTGATGGTGATGATGTAGCTACTGCCTAAACCTGCTTTGTGTTCATCTACATATATATATTGTTGCCTAGTGTGTTTTAGGCCTTTTTTCATTCTACTTTCAGAACAATGTTATTATTTCAAGTTGAGAACAATGTTTCTACCCAATGTTTATGGGCTTTTAATTATAATATTGAAACAATGCTGGTTGCCCGTTGTTTTTGGGCCTTTATTTTTATCAGGAATTCTATACTTGTTTTCGTTCTTGCCTTGCATGATACTTTGTGATTGCATGTGATCTGTCTGCTTCACTCTTTTAGTTATTTTTTCTGTGTCAGTAGCTTGCATTGATATTTTCATTAATGGGGCCTTGATTTGTCAGTAACTTATATCCGTCGAGGCAGAATTTTGTTACTTAACCAAATTTTCTGACTTATACCCGTTGAATGAATTTTGTTATTCTTAAGCTTCATTAGTAACTTACATCCGTCTATGGGAATCTTGTTACTTAGCCAATTTTATGGTTAATTTACATCCATTTTAAGGGATCTCGTCATTTTTGGCTTCGTCAGTAACTTACATCCGTCTAAGCGGAATCTTGTTACTTAGCCAATTTTTGTGACTTACGCCCATTTAAGGGGTCTTGTCATTTTTGGCTTCGTCAGTAACTTACATCTGTCTAGGCAGAATTTTATTACTTAGCCAATTTTTGTGACTTACACCCATTTAAGGGATCTTGTCATTTTTGGCTTCGTCAGTAACTTACATCCGTCTAGGCAGAGTCTTGTTACTCAGCTAATTTTTGGCTTTTAAGCTGTTAGGTTTGCTTGCATTAGGTCATTGGCTGAATAGTTCTTTTATTGCTTTCAAAAATGAATACAATTATCTGTTACATCTATTGGTGGTACTTCTTCAAGTGCTCAATGTTCCATGGTCGTGGCAGTTTCTGCCTGTCTAAGGTCTCTATGTGATAACTACCTTATTTAGAGTAATGGACAACCTGGTAGGGACCTTCCTAGGTTGGGCTGAGTTTCCCTTGGGCTGGGTCTTTGGTTGCTAGGGTGACTTTGCGCAGGACAAGGTCCCCTATGTCAAGTCGTTTGAGCTTCACTCTCTTGTTGTAGTACTCGGCCATATTCTGCTGATACTTCATCATTCTGTTGGAAGCTCCATCTCTGACCTCGTCCAAGTAATCCAGGTTGACCTTTAGTTAATCGTCATTGCTTTCTTCATGGAACGTCTCTCGCCTGATGCTGGTTATTCCCATCTCGACCGGGATTACTGCCTCGGTGCCATAAGTGAGTCTGAAGGGGGTTTCTCCTGTCGGGGTTCTTGTTGTAGTCCTGTAAGCCCATAAGACATTGGGCAATTCCTCCAGCCAGGCTCCGTTAGCGTCATCCAACCTAGCTTTAATGATCTTGAGTAGTGTTCGATTAGTCACATCCTCCGTTTGTCCATTCGCTTGTGGGTTTCTTGGGGATGAGAACTGGTTCTTGATCCCTAGACTTGAGCAAAAATCCTTGAAACCTTGACTGTCGAACTGTCGCCCATTATCTGATATGATCATCCGTGGAATCCTTGATAATGCCTCTGCTTCAACCCATTTTGTGAAGTAGTCAATAGTGACTATTAGAAACTTTACCTGTCTCTTACCTCAGGGCAATAGGCCGACGATGTCAATTCCCCATTGTGCAAATGGCCATGGGGAGGCTATCGTTGTCAGTCTCTCTGCTAGAAGGCGCTAGACATTCCCAAACCTCTGGCACTTGTTGCATTTCTTGATGAGCTCCTTCGCGTCCACCTGCAAGGTAGGCTAGAAGTAACCTATTCTGATAACTTTTCTTACCAAGGATCTAGGGCTAGCATGGTCTCCACAAACCCCTTCATGAATCTCTTCCTTAATATATTTGGCTTCTTTTTCGTCAACGCACTTCAAGTAAGGCATGGAGAAGCCTCTCTTGTATAGGGTACAGTTCAAGATCGTGAACCTTGCTGCCATCTTCCTTACCTTTGTTGCTTCTTTGACGTCCTGTGGGAGCCGTCCGTCTTGGAGGAAGGATAGAATTGGGGTCATCCAGCTGCTTCCACTCTGGACGATGAAGGTATGGACTTCTTCAACGCCGGGGCGTCTTTGGACTTCAACCTTCAGGTCTATACTTGTCAGTTCTGCTTCTGATGATGAATGTTTCTCCAACTCATCTGCCCCCATATTTTGGCTTCTAAGGATCTGTGTAAATTCTACCTGATCAAATTCTTGTGTCAAGAGCCTTGTCAACCTTAAGTACTTTTGCATCCTCTCCTCCTTTGCTTCAAACTCCCCCTTTATCTGGCCTATGATGAGCTTTGAGTTGCTTTAGAGAAGCAAGTTTTTTACTCCTAGTGCTTTTCCAACCCTTAACCTCGTCAGTACCCCTTCGTATTCAACTTCATTGTTTGTCGTCGAGAATGCTAGCTGAACTTCATATTTTAGCGTCTCTCTTTCGGGGGTAATGATGATAACCCCTACTCCGCCCCTATTTTGGATGGAAGAACCGTCAATCTGAATCATCCATCTTTCCACCTCACCTGTATCCCTTTCCCCGTCGGGGATTGTAAATTCAGTGATGAAATCTACTAGCGCCTGTGCCTTAATAGTGGTCTTGGGGTGGTATTCTATGTCGAATTGGCTAAGCTCTATGGCCCACTAGACCATCCTCCTGGTAGCTTCGGGCTTGTTCATGGCCTTCTTTATAGGTTGGTCTGTCATTACCATGATAGGGTTTGCCTGAAAATAAGGGCGCAGCTTGTGTGAAGCAACGATTAAAGCAAATGCGATCTTTTCTATCCGTGGGTATTTAGCTTCTGCCCCCTGGAAGGCCTGGCTAACATAGTAGACTAGAAGCCGCTTTCTGTCCTCTTCTCGAATCAAGGCAGCACTCACAGCTGTAGCTAACACTACCAAGTAGAAATATAGGTTCTCTCCCTCTTTGGACGGACTCAAGAGGGGTGGATTGCTTAGGTATTGCTTGAGTTCCTGGAAGGCCTTCTCACATTCATTAGTCCAAGCGAAAGCTTGCTTTAATGTCTTAAAGAAGGGTAAGCACTTGTCCGTCACCTTAGAGACAAACTTGTTAAGTGCTGCCATTCTTCCTATGAGCTTCTAGACTTCTTTGATAGTCTTGGGTGACGTCATCTCAAGTATGGCTCATACCTTCTCTGGGTTTGCTTCTATCCCTCTTTAAGATACCATGAACCCCAATAACTTCCCTGAGGCTACTCTAAAGGCACACTTACTGGGGTTCAGCTTCATCTAGTACTATCTGAGTGTGGCGAACGTCTCTCTAAGGTTGGCCAGGTGAGTAAGCTCTTCTTTACTCTTGACAAGCATGTCATCCACATATACTTCCATGTTTCTCCCGATCTACTTGCTAAACACTTTATTGACTAACCTCTGGTAGGTTACTCCTGCATTTTTCAGCCTAAAAGGCATTACCTTATAGCAATAGAGCCCTTAGCTCGTGATGAAAGCGGTTTTCTCCTGGTCTTTTTCAGCCATCTTGATCTGATTGTACCCCGAGAATGCATCCATGAATGTTAGTAGTTTATGCCTTGCTATGGAATCCACCAACTGATTTATCCTTGGTAGAGAAAAACTGTCATTTGGACAAGCTTTGTTTAGGTCCGTGAAGTCCACGCACATTCTCCATTTTCCGTTCGTCTTTTTCACTAGGACGACATTGGCGAGCCAATCTAGGTAATAGACTTCTCGAATAAAGCCTGCTGATAACAGCTTGTTGACCTCGTTTGTAATTGCTTGATTTCATTATAGAGCGAAGACTCATCATCTCCACTGAACGGGCTTCTTCTCGGGGTCCACGTTTAGCCTATGCTGAATGACTTTTGGGGATATGCCTAGCATGTCTTTGTGAATCCATACGAAGATGTCCAGTTTTTCTTTGAGGAACTGGACGAGCTTCTTCTTCATGTCTGCACTCATGGTCGTCCCTACCTTGGTGGTCTTCATTGGCTCCCTATCTACCAGCTTTATAGTTTCCAAAGCTTCCACCTTCTCCTTTTCTTTTTCCTTGATCATCCACGTATGATTTTCCTTAGTTGCAAACACTGCTTGGTAACATTCCATAGCCAATACTTGGTCTCCTTTTACTTCGCCTACCCCATTTTCCGTTGGGAATTTCACCTTCAGGCAAAAGGTGGACGTGGCTGCCTTCCAGCAGTTGAGTGTGGGTTTCCCAATGATCACATTGTAAGATGAGGGACAATCTACCATCAGGAAATCTAACTGATGGGTCAGTTGTCAAGGATAAGACCTTACTGTGACTGTTAACGTCACTATGCCTTTAGGATACACTCTGTCCCCACTAAAGCTGACGAAGGAGGACTCAAAAGGGCGCAGCCTTCCTGGGTTTAGCTTCAACTGTTGAAAAGCAGAGAGGTAGGTAGATGATGTCCGCGGAGCTACCATTATCCACGAGGATTCTCCTTGTATTGAATCCTTCTATTATGAGTATAATGACCAAGAGGTCGTCATGAGGCTGCTTAACTTCTCTAGCATCTTCTTCCAAGAAAAACATGTCCCTGTCCGTTTGTCTCTACTTCGTAGGGGGTATTCTGTGGACGCTGTTTACTTGCCTCTGATATGATTTTTTGAGGGATTTGAACGACCCGCCTGTCGACGGCCCACCTATAATCGTGTTTATCTCCCCGATCACACTTTGCAATCGTTGGGATGTGTGGTCCTCATCCCTTGGTGAGGCTTCGTGTTTGTCCTTGTTGTCATCCCTGGACCTGCTAGGTTCTCCCTTCTTCACAAACCTCTGCAATTTCCCTTTTCGTATAAGTTCCTCTATCTGCTCCTTCAAGTCCCTATAATCCTCTGTGTAGTAGTCGTGATCCTTATGGAATCGGCAATACTTTTTTTGTCAAGTATGTGGGGCGACGAATGTAATGGCCTTGGCCATTTGAGGTAGTTCTCATCTTTAATCTACACCAAAATTTTGTCAACAGGCATAATTAAAGGAGTGAATTTTTCCGTCCAAGGAGCTTTTTCGTCTTTCCTTTTACCCCTGTCAATAGTCTGACGATTTGGGTGCTCCCTTTTTCGTCTTCTCCGGTCGTCTTCCTTCCTTCCTTTTTCGTTGGTCTTTTCTTCGTCTCTTATCGTGGCTAAGGCGTCTTTGATGTTCATATATTTATGTGCCTTCAGGAGCATTTATGCCATCGTCTTTGGAGGATTCTTCGAAAGCAAGACAACGAACTCCCTAGATTTCAATCTAGCTTTAAAGGTTGTCAGCTACACCTTGTCATCAGCTTCGTCTCCCTCTAAAGCTTTTCAAGTCAAATGCTTCATGTACGACCTCAAGGTCTCCTTCTCTCCTTGTCTGATGGTGAGTAAGTGGTCTGCTGGCCTCCTCGGGCGTTGTCCTTCAACAAAATGGCGTAGAAAAGAACTGCTCAACTACTCGAAGTTGTCGATGGACGATGTTGGTAACTTCATGAACCACTCCCTTGCAACTCCTTTGAGAGTGGTGGGCAAAGAACGGCACAATATTTTGTCAGGGGGCTATTGGAGACCTAGTGTCATCTTGAAAGTATTAAGGTGGTCCAAGGGGTTCTTAAGTCCGTCAAATGGTTCTAGCTAAGGCAAGCGAAACTTTGACAGCACTGGGCACTTTAGAACTACCACCGTAAAGGGTGAATCTGTCGTCCTAACCATTCTATCCGGGTTTCGATTTATTTTTCCTTTGATGACATTCTTTAGCTCGTCCATCTCTTTTCTCATTTCCCAAAGAAGATCTGAGCTTGGTCCGTCTGGAGTGGCCGGCCTTCGATGGTCACTCCTCCTTTGACTATCACCCTCGTCTTCCTTATTGGTCTTGGACCAGTTCTCCTCTTGTTGAAGTCGCTACCTCATCTTCTGGTTTTGTTTGGTGAGCTCTTCCACGCTAGCTATAAGTGCTAGGATTTGTAGGGCTAGTGCTACAGAATCTTGATTGGGCTCCATCTGGATTTACAGATTGAGTGGAACTACACTTTCGAACCTAGGTGTGATGCGAAAATGTCGTCCCCACAGACGGCGCCAAACTGATGATGCATAAGATTGTCAGTCTTGTTGGTTCGTCCAGATGGAAACGGATCCCCGTCACTACTCCTGCAAACCTAGGACAAAGTCTCTCCTAAGGTGGTCACCGATGTGGTGTCTACCACAATGTCTCCGATACCAAAGTCAATATATGGAAGTTCTTTGGGAATAATAAGAAATCTCTAAATATCAAAGTACTTTTTGGGTGAATCTTATGTACCTTGTTTGTCTTTGATCAGTGTGTATATATAGCTTCATAGTTTCTAGTCGTTGGGGCCTTAATTGTGGCTTCAATGCTCCTTTTGTAACGCCCTTGGGTTCATGAATGTGGGTTTTGATAAGACTCCAATGGTCTGACAACTGTTTGGTAATTGCCCGAGGTATTGAATTCTCTCATTAATGACTTGCCTGTCTCCATCTGTGTCGTGTCAAGGTGGATGAATATACTCGATCAAGTCGTCCCGAAAAAAAGGAGTTCGTCCGTCCCATCAAATGGTTCTGGCAAATTTAAATGGGTTTGATGAATTTGGGATATAGGTTTAAGATTTAGGTTTTTGCCAGTAATTTGATCTTCAACATTGGAAATGATGATCTCTAGAGGCTGCTATGTCCTGCCTACCAAAGAAATTTTTCAACAATGATTTCAATTCAGCAATGTTTTTAGGATGAGAGAGAGAGAAAAAAAAAATCTGACGAGGTGAGAAAACGAAAGAATAAAAAAAAATTATTTGCATAAGCTATAGTGACTCCTAAATTTGGAATAGAATTGTAGTAAAATCTCATTTTGCCTCACGGGTTCATTATTTGACGTGGGTGATTTTTTAGTTTCACTAGCTAAATTTCAATTTTATGTTATTTTGAACTGGCTAATGTGAATGCTCTAATGTTATTTAGTGGAAGGAGGGGACAAAAGGAATTAAATAAAAATAATACTAAGTAGATGAGTAATTTTGGAATTTTAAAAACCGAAATGAGTGAGAACTTCTAAGTTTAGTTCGGTATTGACTACTGGGAATAACACAATGGTACCATTTAAGTTAGCATTCCTAACCTATAATAAAGATGCAATGATTTTCTTATAACTCAACTGGTTGACATATTCTGGTATTTCTAAAACATCTTGGGGTTCAAATTTCTTATCACTTGTTATAACTATCGAATTAAAAAAAAAAAAAAAAAAAAAGGGTAGGCATCTATATTGTACAAATGTGATTATAATGATGTCAAGTATTACAAAACACTGAGTCCTTTATTATTGTAAAACTATGGAACTTATAGTTCCAAAGAGAAGTTCCTAGTTGTTAGAGGCTACTTGCCCTATGTAGATGCAAATAAATCTACATTTTTTTATACTAATATATGAAATGATGGAAAAATAATTAAAAGTTGGCAACAATTTAGCCAGCCATTATTTTCGATTAGTGGATAGGATTTAGTGAAAATAAATTTTGTTATATAGTAACCACCAAGGTCAGGAGTGATACAAATTATTTTATTGGGTATATGTGTTGTTTTGAGATAGTGGATAATTTATTGTGAATTTTGAAATATAAAATATGTTTTTGTTAAATCCATCAAAATGAGCCTATGAAAAAAAGGTTGGTCGTTCAAAAATGTTAGGTTCATAGAATTGTATTGGCAAACCACCAACAATTGTAACACTTAGAATCTTATTTGGTCTTGTTTTAGTATTGAAAATATATCAAAGAACTAGACAGTTGAAGATTCAAGTTGTGCAAGACTTAAGAAAAAGACATCTAGATTGTCACTGTGCTAGAATTCTACACAACCTCGGTCGATTGAGATTCATGTAGAATAAATTCTAAAGGATTTTCTATGAGCTATTTAATTTGGGGTTACTTGCATTTTGTTGAGGTGCAATTTTTTCACTCATGCCACGTGCCTCAATCCTATTTAATCACATTTATTTATTCATCAAAAAATACTAAAATATTACCCATAAATTATTTTGGGTCTCCATGAATATTTCTCATCGCATTGGTCCACAAATATTTCATATTTAATTATTTAAATTAGGTCATGATATAAACTATTACAAAAAGCCCAAAAAACTCATATTTTATCAAATTTTATTATCATTATTTAGCTAAACCCAAAACCGGCCCTATGAGCCCAATGCACACATCCCATTCTATTTAAAACCCAAAAATACTTATACTTAGCAATATTTGAAAAACCCATGATTCAAGTCCATGACAAAACAATTTTATCAATAAAATTCAAATCCATAATTAAAACCCATGGCAATTTTATCAATGGAATTCAAATCCCATAAGCAAAGCCCAAGGTTCAAGCTCATGACAATTTATTTATCAAAAGTCCAATTCACATTGGCAATATCAAAAGCCCAATTCTCATTGGCAATATTAAAAACTCAATTCTCAGTAGCAATATATCAAAAGCCCAATTCTCATTGGCAATATCAAAAGCTCAATTCACATTGGTAATATATCAAAAACTCAATTCTCATTGGCAATATCAAAACCCAATTCTCATTGGAAATATCAAAAACTCAATTCTCATTGGAAATATATCAAAAACCCAATTCTCATTGGCAATATTAAAAGCTCAATTCTCATTGGAAATATTAAAGGCAATATATCAAAAGCCCAATTCTCATTAGCAATATCGAAAACTCAATTCACATTGGTAATATATCAAAAACCCAATTCTCATTGGCAATATCAAAAACCCAATTCTCATTGAAAATATATCAAAAATGCAATTCTCATTAACAATATTATAAGCCCAATTCACATTGGCAATATCAGAAGCCCAATTCACATTGGCACTGTTAAAAGCCTAAGCTAGTTACTTGGCACTATTTAGTGAAAACCCCAAGGTTATCAATACTTGACAAAATATTATATCATAAGTATTTCACTTAAAATCCAATGATGAACAATGTTTTAAGTTCTTAAATCTATTACTATAATATTACAAACTCATGGAATCTATGACAATTATCTATTCTCAAAACCCATGGCAATCATCTTATAAAAGCCCATGGAAAGTTATGATTATTTATCTTAAACCCATGAAATATATTTATTTCATACCATATTATAAACTCATGGTAACTATTTATGTTACGTAACACTATTCATTTTTCCAAAACCCATGGCAAACGTATATCAAGCACAAGGAGAATTATGAATTTGTGTTGCTAATATAAAAGCCCATGGAGAATTATAATTATTTATCTTAAGCCCATGACATTTATTACATACCATATTATAAACCCATGGAATTTATATAAGAACTCATGGTCACTATTTATCTTATATTACAAAATTTATGATATTTATTTCCAAAACTCATGATAATTATTTATCCTACAAGCCTATTATGATTATCTATAGAAATAATTAAACTTATATCAAATATTAAACTACACAAATTTTTATTTAAAACTCATGGAAATTAATATCCAAAACCTATCATAAATACTTATTAAATCTCATGAATACATTTCATTTTTACTAACAACTAAAGCCATGAGGAATAAAAATCCATGGCAATATATGGTAACTTTGTCAATTTTGTAGGGCTTTCAATGAGAAAGCAAAAGATAGGCCTAAGTGGAGAGAACCACCAAGTTAGCAGCCCACCAAAATACTCAACCCTCATGGCCAAACCCAAATTGAAATCTCAGCCAAAATAGCCCATGTGTGCAAACTGGCCCAACAGGAGAACTCCCTTCAGTTTTGCCTTCAACTAGAGAGCACCTCCAGAAGCAACTAAGCTCCCAAAACAAATTAGGAGGTGGCCACCTATCCCATCAACCTCTCTACCACGGCCAATTTTGACGTGAATAGTACCAAAGGCTGGGCCAACAACTAAAAAACTAATGGGCAATAAATACTCTTCTTCTCCAAGTTTTGGTCACAACTCAAGGAAGCCATAACCAAAACCTCCAAGCTCATGAAATTCTCAACTAAATAGTTTATTTTATTACTAGAAATGTATGTAATTGATTCATGAACCAAACCCATGAATTCCTGAAGGGGAAATTTGGGGAAATGTGGTTTGGAGGGAATAAAAAGATCTCCAGCGGAGCTCCCTAAAGTAGGCTAAAAGATTGACACCTGGCTTAGGGTGATAGCTCCTACTCTTTGAAGCTAAAATCTTATTTGCAGCAACCAAGTTCTAGCCCCATGTTTGTCTTGATCTTATTGGCTGAGATCAATCTCTAAATCCTAACACTTAATGGCATTACCCAAAGAAGATAAAATACCCAAAAGCAAATCACACCATTTTTTACCAAATCCTAAGTTAGATGCTCTGAATTTCAGCTCCATCTGACATTACCCAAAGGAGATAAACATTCAAAAAGGAGCTCACATCATTTTTGGCCAAATCTCATGATGGATCTCTTACTGATCAGACCCAAAGTTTTTGGATTTTGATAATTGCTCCCTAAGCTTAACTATAAAAGGAAAGAACCATTACTCATCGGTGGGGACAAAATCCTCTCAAAGTCTCCATCAATCTTGCTATTTTTAGCCCTTAATTCAGAAATAAGTTCCTTTTTAGTTCATAAAGGCCCATACCCATCAAGTCACAAACATTCCTTTTATTTTCTAACAAAACCCGGCACTATAAAAGTCTCATGATTAGCCACAATCAATCTCTCTTCACCATAGCCAAAAATAGCCAAGTACCTTTGCCATTTTATTCCCACATCACCATATATTTGCTCACCCACTCATATAAGAGTAGTTTCCATCATTTACCATACATCCTTCCATATATTCCATTATGGGCATAAGAACCTTAGTTAATATTTGCTGCACGAAACTGGGGGTCTTTCTCTTCCTTCATTCCATCCTAATTTTTCCTCTTTTACTTGTAATTATGAAGCCTTTAATTTTTGTTTATTGCTATTATAATGAAGGTCATAATGTCTTGGATACTATGGAATTTTTCCCTCATGTTGACCTAATAATAATCAGGAAAATATATGATTTTTATCATGTAAACACATTTATTAACTTATCAAATGTTACTACTGAAGGTCTGTCATATTCACTGCTGGACGATTTTCCTCATGTACTTGTTATAATGGGCCCACTTTTATATTAACCAACTATGGAGGAAATGCAAAAATTTTACTATGCAAATACATTTATTAATTTTCTAGAAATCTACCATTGGACAGTTCTCTTGTTTACCACTGGACTATTAGTTAAGCACTTATTGTGGTGAGCAATCCTTTGTGCTAGCTCATCTTTGCAGGAGATACTTTTAAGGCCTTAGCATGATCTTTGTTGAATGCAATCCAGAACTTGAGCAAAAATGGGCCTTTCACACTTCACCGATAGCATTTGGGCCATATTCCAAGCCCAAAGTCAAGTCTTGGTCTTGG
Organism: Quercus lobata; assembly: GCF_001633185.2. Taxonomy (NCBI): domain Eukaryota; kingdom Viridiplantae; phylum Streptophyta; class Magnoliopsida; order Fagales; family Fagaceae; genus Quercus; species Quercus lobata. The sequence continues at coordinate 55,079,509 of NC_044913.1, read as the reverse complement.
CTTCCCAAATATCATATTGGCAATGAAAAAACTGCCCCCGGCACATTTCAAGTATACTATATAAGTAAACCTAGAGCATGTTTTTAAGTCTATGGGAGAGTACTGTTTTGTACATAGTATTTTTCCAAGCTCTCTTGAAGCATCAATAGGAGACCTAAGCTCATACAAAAGATTTGGTGATCACGTCATGTTGTTGTATCCAATTTACATCCAATTTACTAGTCCAAATATTTGAAAGGTGTTTTTGGAATTGTGAGAGGACATTCATGTGAAACAAATCCAAAATAGAAGAGTCTATGGATTTGAAGCTATATGTTGTCACGTTAGTAAGTACTACAAGAGGTAGATTTAGGATTAAGTTTGTTGTATAAAATTTCATTCTATTTTAGTGAATTTGTCTACCTTGAGGATTGTAAGTTAAATCCCCTCAAAGGTTTTTATTGTGAAATGATTTGTTGGTTTTCCGAGTTCACCATTTTGGCTGTCTCTTTGTGATCCATGTTCATGTGATGTTCATCAATTCAGATATGAAACATAATTATCTAATTAATTGCTTGGCTAAGAATTGATTAACTTTGTCAACTGGGGCCCGGCCAAAACCCTAACAAAAAATTATACAAAATGTTTTAGCACATGATTTGATAATACCATCATTGTCTATACTTTTTGCCTTAGTGTGCATGAGGAAAAGGAATCTATAAATATTAAATACAGTCAAATGGTCTAGTAAACATTGGTGGAGATATGGTTGATAGTCCAAATAAGATCATGAACCACATATGAGGTGACCCAAACTAGGGACTAGAGGTCCTGAGAACTAAGTTCAATGGGAAGAACAAATCATAGGGTGGTCGTAGGAAATGCACTCCAAATTTTTAATTTATTTATCGGGCCTATCCCCATGGTATCAATGCATCTATCTTGTAATGTGTGGATGGTTGAGTTTTTCAAAAACTCTTAATGAAATCTGTAGCTCTTGTGAGTGCGGTAGTTATTATGTGGTAATTATTGGCTGAAATAACTACCACCTATTGCTTACTAATGAAAATTTGAAGTCTACAACCAAAATTTCTCTGACACATCATCCAACAATGTGATCCTCTATTCAAGGGAGACCAATCCATGCTCGTAGGGATGGAGATTCTCCTTCACATGACTATCTAGGAGTAGGCATTCAGAAAACAATGGCAATAACGGCAAAAAACCACTTTTGTGATATATTCTGCAAATGTTGTTTTGCAGTTCTGTTTTTAAATGGCCAAATCGGTGAATGTAAGAAAATTCCGCCACATCCTATAATCTGGTCTAGACCAAAATTGGCCTTAGAATTGAGACTAAGTGTGTGTTTGGTAAAAATTATTTTTGCCAACTTATTTTACTATTCAGCTTATTTTTGCTACAATTCATGAGTCCCACTACACTTTTTGATACTATTCATGGGTCCTATTGCATTATTTCAGCTAAGAGTCTATTTGAGATCCGCTTATTTTGCTGATACTGAAAACTTTTTTGTTGAAAGTACTATAGATAAAGGTAAAAGTTAACTGAAATAGCCTAAAAGTGTAGTGAGACCCATAAATAGTAGCAAAAATAAGCTAAATAGTAAAATAAGTTGGAAAATTAATCATACCAAACGGACACTAAACGGATCAATGTGCGTTTATGTAAAATTGAAGTAATATATCTTCTATTTATTATAGTTATTTCTAGCAACCAGAGGGAAAATAATGCACCCTTGATCATTTTTGTATGTAGCATTAGCAATTTAACACCCGGTGTCATTAGCAAAGATACATATTTAGAAATTTTCCTTCCTACAAGACAAGCCACGGGTTGATTGCAGCAGTAAAGGAAAGTCCAAGAGGAGACTTCATAACTTCATCAAATAAAGAATAGGGTTGACGAGAATTTGACAGTTTCAATGCCAGCATGGAAATTCTCTTTTCTGTTGTCCCATCGCATGAGTAACAAAACCATTATTTGTGCGAGGAAAAGATTTCTCAATGCCTCAACGCCAAAGAAGAAATAAGGGATGTGTTTTTTATGCAAAAAATTCGTTTGAGCCATAGCCCAAACTGATGTAGAACAGACAGCAAAAGTCTCCCAAAAGCAACAACAGCGCCGAAAGTCACGGCGCAAAATCAAGACAGGTGCCAGTAAGGCCATCAAGGCAACGATGTCCGGATTGCATGAAATTTGGCAGGTTAAAGGTAAATGGCATTCTGATCCAGACTTGAGTTTTTTCAAGTGTTACTTAAATTTAGGCAAATTCCTTCGTTAAGGTCTCAAAAACAGTGTTTTTGCTATTTATAGTAATATTTGTTTTTCCTTAATAACTTTTGGTTTAAAAATCAAAATAAGATCCCGTCTATTTTAGAACGTCTCTTAGAGAAAGTATTTTCAATTTTCGTAATTATTTCAATTTTGCAATTTTTGGTAAAAATTACTATTTTGCCACCTAATTACGTGATTAGTGCGAATCAGGGTTTCTGGGCATTTTCCTAGCCGTCCTAGGGTTTCTTTTTACTATTTCTCTCTGATGGATTCCAAAACCCTATCACCTTGTGGATTGAAGAGACCCTCATGGATTCAAGGTTTTCATTTACAAGCTAATGTGTATAGTTTCTTTTTCCATTCAGAAATCAATGTGTTTGTTTTCTTGTAGCTTCTACGACATCACAAACTCACACCAATGCACTTTGTACCCCAAAATTCTCTTCGCACAAGGTTCACCTCAAGTACGAATTACAACTATAAACTACAAAAAATTCTACAAGTTTGCACACAAAGTTCATTTTGATTGTGAACTGAAAAATTTGAGCTCGCACGCAAAGTTATCTTTTAATACAAACTGCGATCATGAACTACAAAAGCTCAGCAAGCGCACAAAGTTTGTTTTGATTGTAAACCAAAAATCTCATTAGCAAGCGTAGTTTGGTAAGTTTCTTATGTGAAAATAAAATAGTAGTCATAGTTATTTCTTACGGATAAATCACTCTTCCTTGATTTGAGGGTACTTATTGGCTAAAACTACCACCTATTCTCCCCCGCATGACTATCTCAGAGCAGGGGGAGTAGACAAGTAATTTGTAGACTTTCTTGTAATTATACTATTGGGCTTTGTCAATTTCAGTTTATTACTTATTCCTTTTTTTCCTATTTTCTATGGTAATCAAGTGATATTGTACTTGTGCTATTATATTGTCAAGTAAGTCATGTATTTCTTTTTTTTCTTTTTTTTTTTGTTTGATCATTTGTGCACTTGATTTGACTTTATTTTTTCACTCTCATTGGTAATTTGTACATGTTTAAAGTACAATTAAGTTAGGTAATTACCAAACCCAACCCTTTTTAAGTGAAATCTTGCCTCAAATTAAGCTTCGTCATTGAGAGAAATGTAAAAATTGGTTTGTACTCCAAACATAAGCAATGCAAAACAAAATATTCCCTAGCCCCGGAAGAAAGGCTAAGGAAATCAAGAGCAATGATCATAATAAATATCTCTACCATTGTGGAAGGTATCGAGTTTCTTGCTCCCCTTCCATTTTCCCTGTGTTTGCCTTCATAGCCACCTCAGTCTCTCTTTCTCTCTACATGTCCATCTCGACCTCTTATATCTCTGCCTATCCCTTCAACTACACTTGCAACTTCAGTTCTCACATCCTGTCCTACCAAACTTTCATGTTATACTAGTAGTCTAGGGTTTAGTAGCATATATATACTCATGTTAGGGTTCATTGTAATACAATTTACTGTACTACACTTTTACGTAATAAAGATGTAGCCCTTAAGGGATTTCTCTGTGGATGTAGGCAGACAAGGCTGAACCATGTAACCCTCATGTTTTCGGTGTTCCTATTCTATGTTTCCTCTTTTGTATCCACTCTAGCATATACAACATGCTATAACACATCATGTTGCTAATATAATATATTTAACATCGTATCAGAGCCAAACTTTGTTCTTGACATCAAACAAAAATCTTTACACAGCAAAGAAATTTCCCAGGTGCACACAGATCAATCCTCCATACCAGCCACTTGCCTTGCTGCCTCTCAGATCTAGACCTCAAGGAATTACGCAGCCACCGTCACTCACACCCATGTCTAAGATCCATAAACCAAGCAATTCATGCCTCCTCTTTCAGATCTATACAAATCAAGCCTTCACCTAATGAAACCAACCACATAGATGTGCTACTCGACCTTTCACAAGAAAAACCTAGAAGTTTAGCCACCATCGGCAGCCGCATGCGCCTCCACATGTAGACAAAGCCCCAGCTCTTTCTCCCATGCGCCGCCACAATTTCCTCATGTGCAGCTCATCCATTGGTCACACACGCCGTCCTATCAGCCATGTCGACCGCCCATTTGCCTATGGAAGAAATCTGGCAGTCATCTACTAGAGCACGTGCCTTCATGCGCTGACTGATTTCTGGCCTCTCCTCCACACGCCAGTAGACACCTCACGCTCTAGCCACGTGCCGAAGAACCCTTGCTGATGTCATCTGACGCCATCCAATGATGTCATCACTCTACGTCAGTAGCCACACAAGCACGTCCACGTTAGCCCTAGTCCATGTCACTAACACATCATCGTATGACATCAGCGACTCTACAGCCAGATCATTGACCCAACCCAGACAGTGTAGCCCGTTGACTGACCTTGACCGTTGACCTTTTCCATCGATTGACTTTGATTTTTTGCATTAACCATTGACCAAAAGTCAAAATATCCAAAAGGGACTATCTTGCTTAGTTTTTTGGCGTAGATTCTGAATTTGAACTCTGTTTCTTCATTTGAAACTCCAAAATTGGTCAATTGGCACATTCTTCATCGTGGTTTCTTTAAAGGCATCTTCAAGGGATCTTCTTATGCTTATCTAACCTCAAGCCTTTATCGAGCTTCCACCTTGAGTTTGAGGGAGGGTGTTAGAGATATATTAGACATATTAGCCCAATGTAATAGGCCCAATCCCACTCTTGCTTGTACTAGTAGTCTAGGGTTTAGTCGCCTATATATACTCATATTAGGGTTCATTGTAACACGCACAGGTTATTGTACTACACTGTTACATAATAAAGATGTAGCCCTTAAGAGATTCCTCTGTGGATGTAGGTCGACAAGGCTAAACCACATAACCTTCATATTTTCGGTGTTCCTATTCTGTGCTTCCTCTTCCACATCCCTCTAACATATACAACATGGTATATGTCCTATTCTATCCCTTTTGCCAAGTTGCCTGAAGAATAATTACAATAACCTCTAGATGATAACAAATAATAATAATAATAAAGCACAAATCTGGTCTAAAGAAACCCAATTGCCCAAAAAATAATATGAATTAAAACCCAATTGCCCCAAAAGTAACATGAATTACCTGCAGACAAACTAATATTGACATTAAAGGTAAAGCATAAATCTAGCACTATATCAAATCGTATGATTTTCAGTTCACTCAATGTTAACTGTGATGTGTTTGATGCTTTTTTTTTAAGTTACTTTTGAAAAAGTTTTTAGTTGTGTTTGCTGTAATAATAATGTTAATTTTTTTAATTAAAAAAATGTTATAATGAGTTTGCTGTAATAAATTGTTTGGTAGTGTAACTTTTTAAGAAATAAGAGAAATTTGTCAATCTTATGTCAAAATATTATTTAAATGGTTAGGTAGATGTAGGATAAATTCCTTATAATTAATTATTGTTGCCTTTTTTTAAGATCATGGAAAAATAATGTTCAATTTTGATTTTTTTTTATTAAGAAAAATTCAAAATAATTTAGAAGCTCATATTGAAAATGCAGTATTGTCAACATCTAGTTTGATGTCCCAATTTCTAAAATCATCAAATAAATTTTTGAAAAATCACCATATATAAAATTGATAATAGTTCATTACAGAATAATCTAGAATTCTCAAAAAAAAAATAAAAAAAATAATCTAGAAGTACCACGAATATAATTATGATGTTAATTAACACAATGCAATTGAACAAGCTTATGTTAATTTTTTTAATTAAAAAAAAATTTATAATGACTTTGCTGTAATAAATTGTTTGGTAGTGCAATTTTTTAAGAAATAAGAGAAATTTGTCAATCTTATGTCAAAATATTATTTAAATGGTTAGGTAGATGTAGGATAAATTCCTTATAATTAATTATTGTTGCCTTTTTTTTAAGATCCTGGAAAAATAATGTTCAATTTTGATTTTTTTTATTAAGAAAAATTCAAAATAATTTAGAAGCTCATATTAAAAATGCAGTATTGTCAACATCTAGTTTGATGTCCCAATTTCTAAAATCATCAAATAAATTTTTGAAAAATCACCATATATAAAATTGATAATAGTTCATTACAGAATAATCTAGAATTCTCAAAAAAAGAAAAAAAGAATAATCTAGAATTACCACGAATATAATTATGATGTTAATTAACACAATGCAATTGAACAAGCTTATGTTAAGTTTGGTCTATACCAATTTTTCATTCGGAACCCTGATTCCATCCCTACATTGTGTTGCTAATATATTTAACAACCTTTAAGAGGACAGTGTCTAGAGGGAAGCTGAACCCAACTGCAGACCCGCAGGATAGCATTTTAAGTTTTCAACTGCCGCAATTGAGTGTAGTATGTGTATATACTAGTATCGCAATAATGTAGTGGTGTGATTTCAAAACGTATTTAGAAAAAGCAATGCAAATTATTGTACGTATTTGTTTAGTCGAGAACAAGAAGTCAAAAAAAGAAAATTCACGGAATTTTCAAACCCATTAACCCTCATTATACAAATTTTCTTGATTTCTTTTACCAGTGAAAATGAAAATTTTTGGTGGCATGTTTCTCCAGTTATCACATATTTCAACGCGGTGTAGACTTTTTGACTCATGATTGCCGCAAAGAAAATTTAGGATGACTAATTTAGTACCATAATTTTGACACAATTTTAATTTAGTAGATTATAAGTGGTGAAGGAAAAAAAAAAAAAAAGTAATGAATTCAAATGATAAGCTGATTTAGGATTACAAATTTTTGTACCATAATTTTTTTTTTTTTTTTATGTGATAAATTGTTAACAGAAAAAAAAAATTTGGACATTTCACTTTCATATAAATTTACAATTTATTTTTTCTACCACTCACTGTTTATCCCGGTAAAATTGTAATAAAGTTATTATAGCACAGAAAAATTGTCATCATAAAATCGGTCAAGCCGCGTTATAGCTAGACTTGACTCGGAATTTTCGCGGATAAATTTCAAGGAAAGTTTCGGTCCGTCAATGCTGGCCTTGCGGGGTCCATACTTTTGAAAGGTTACTTGTTCATTCATTAAAAAAAAAAAATGGTTACTTGTTCAGTTTCAACATACTTTCAACTACAGCAAAAGAAATTTCCGCAGTTTCAGTACTTCCCATTCAAGAAAGCCTTCTTCCCCTTTCAATGAACGTCGTGGCTCACAAATCCTTGAACTTGTGCCCGATGAAATCTATATTGTACATATCCTCCACTGCAGCTACCATTTCTATAGTTCTTCCACATGAAAACGTAGACGGAAGTCCAGTTCCGGCTCTCTTCAAAGACCGACCGCCAGACTATCATATGTTTCTAATGTTCATCCTGTTCGCGTTTTTGGGCGCATTTAGTGCCTTGGTGCTCCAACACAGACCAAGGTTTGGAAAAATTTTCAGGATTTCTGCCATTGCTTCCATGTTGTCAGCACTTGCAATTGTCCTTAATGCCGTAGCTCTCTGGTTTGCAGGCCCTCTCCTTAAGCACATCAATTAATTACAATGAGTATGAATAAGATTTACTTATTATGTATTAAAACAGTGTTATAAATAATATTGTTATGTCTTGTTGTTTAGTTAGTTAGTACGAAGTTGTCTCTTTATTTATTGATATTAATATATATATATATATATATTTATATATTTTTTAAATTCAATAGGGTACGGATCGTAGATTTAAACCCTAAATATTTTTTCCATGCAAACAGTAGTTAGTTTGTCTATAAAATTCTTGAAAATTTTAAACAAAATAGTGTTTCAGTCTTTGGTTAGATTATTTCACTCACTACCCATAAAAGATCTCGAAAACTCCATATACAAATAGCATGATAGATTAAACTAGAGAACTCGGTTTATGTTATGCCATACACCAATGGTCGGTTACCTAGTAGGGATGAATTTTCCCATCTATTTAAAAGGATTAGGATCCTCTTTCTTTTAAGTGCAGTATATTTTTTCCATTACAGTTTAAATTAAATTTTACAACTCTAAAAATGTAATGTTAGAATTTTAGGCCTGCAAAAAGGCCAAAGACGCTCTTGTGGGTAAACCATCAATTAAAAAAGTGTCGTATTTCCAAAGACATGCATATAAGATTTATAAAATGAGTCAGAATTTGGTAAGGAAGTAGTGTAAACCCCATAGTTTAACCCTCCAAGTATAGTGTGCCACATCAGTATCACATACAATCACTACTCATCCAAATCCAAAAACCCATATGCTCTCTCACCAAACAGCCAACATGGGCCAATCTTCTCTAGATCCACCTTTCACCAGTTACCACCACAGTCATCCATGGTCATGACTCCAATCAAATCACCTTCCACAAACGAAACCCAAAAACCAAACAGCCATCATAGTTCCATATCTCACCGACTTTGCAAACCCACCATTTCGCAAACCCACCATTTCAAATTGATCCAAAAATCAAACCCAACTTCAACCACCTTCTCAAATTCAATATTAGTGGCAGAGAAAACCAACTCTTGTGGTGTTCAAGGTGAAGGAACTAAGATTCACCACTAATTGTGGCGGTGGCAATTACCAGCAAAGGTGTGACGTAGTGAATCTCGACCTTGGGTTCCTCACGGTGAGAATAGAGAAGACAAAAGAGAAACGAGACTGGTATAGACATGGGAGCAACGGTGGTGACCTCTAGTCAGCAGCAACGGCAAGCAAGGGTTGCTCAGCCATGGCCAATGGTGTTTGCAATCAGAGAATGGGTCTGAGGGAGAAGATGTGTTGGGGTTTTGGGGCTTTAAACAGGTGTTATTAGATGTGTGGATCTTTGATTTTAAAAAGTCTGACATGTCACTCATTTATTGAACGGTGTAATTAAACAAGGGAGGTTTATACTACATCCTTATAAAATTTAATTTTTTATAAAATTAATGAGTAATACACAATTTTCTCATCAAAAAAAAAAAAAAAAACTCCCGTTATCTTAGGCTAGGTTCCATCATTTAACCCTAAGTCTTGGCCTGTTGACACACGTAGGGGACTCACTTTTGTGGCTCCTACACACTGACAAGCTAACACAACTAGAGTGGAGGTCTTGTGGTTGGCTTAAAGAGGAATGGTTTAACAGAACTAGTAGAGCAAGTTTGAGAGATGATACGAAACCTATTGATGATTAAGAAGGCTAAGACATGAAACTCAATCCACTGTCCTAAGTAGTGATTTTGTCCCATTGGATGTAATTTATCCTTGGTGCAATCTAGGGATGGTGATCACCCCCAAGGATTCAATGACAAGCTATGGCTATGCACACTCACAAACCAATGCTTTGAACTCATTTCAATGCCCAAAAGAATGAAGAAACTTGTGATAGAGAAAATAAAGTAGGAATTTTTCTAGATTGATACTCATTCTTTAGAAATGGAAAATACATCTATTTATATAAGTTCACTAATTAAAACTTTAAGGAAAAGGTTTACAGAAATAGCTACATACATTTGAGAATCCGCCTTGATGGAAGTACGCCATATTTTTTCTTCTTGATTGTCACCAACAATTACTAAAGATATTAAGGAATTGCCATGAATTCGGGACCATGCTGAAGCGAAGGGAATTGCACAATTTTAGGTTAGCAACAGATTGCATTATGGAATAAATGGTGGACCAAAATGGGTTAGCTGATGGTAGGGTAAGTGAATTTAATTCTCGCATACTACATTTAGAGCATTGGCATCAGTCCATCTGAAAATTTATGTCTATGTTAGCATAACAACCTATTTTTTCTATTTTATACAACTACTTAGCAAAAACACCTACATCAGATTAACTATTATACACCATTTTTTATTTAAATAATATTTTCTCTTTTTTTTTTTTTTATTGTTTCACACCCAAAACCATGGCCCCACCCACCTTGACACACTCCAAACTCTTTTCCCTGAACACTCTCTTTCTTTCTTTTTCTCCTTCTCCTTTCTTTCTTCTTTCATCTTTCTCCTTCTCCTTCTCCTTTTCCATCTTCTTCTTCTTCTTTTGTAATTTGGGTTTGATTATGGGTGGTGATTTTGGGTTTGATTTTGGACAGATTTTTCTGCTGTTATGGGCAGTGATTTTGGGCGGATTCTCAGTTGCTGCTTCTTATTCTTCATCATCTTCTTCTTCTCAAGCATCTTCTTCTTCTTCTTTTGCAATTTGGGTTTGATTATTTATATGGGTTTGATTTTTTTTTTTTTTTTTTTTTTTTGAGGAGAGGTTTTGATAAATTTGGGATCTAGATTTAGAATAAATTTGAAGAATTTGATGATTAGTGTAAATTTGTTATTGAATTCAAGAGAAGATAGAGGAGAAAGAGAGTAGAGGAACAAAGAAAATAGGATGAGAGAGGATAGAGAATAACTAAATTAAAAAAAAAAAAAAAAAATCAAATGGAAAGCTATAGTAACTGTGTAAATATACACGGTTACTAAAGCAATAATGGAAATGCACAGTAATATAGAGGGACTAATGTGAGTAGATTTTGACCAAAATTGTGTAAAAATATGCACTTTTTCTATTTTGCACTAGCTAGTGCAAGTGCTCTTATACATGCTAGTCAACTTGTTTCTAAATGGGACTAGTTATAATTATTTTTCAAAATTGAAGCTATTTTCCAATAGAGGTATGTACCTAAAACCCTAAAATTGATCTTTGAGAACTTTGATATAGTGCTTTTCTTCTTAAGGAAGATTGGTGTTGAGGACAAAATTTTCACGCGACATGGCTATATTTCATTGACAACCCACACCACATCAATATTATCATGGATTTTGGGTAAATCTATTTCAAAGCCCAAAATAGCCCATATTTACACAAAACAATGCCAAAGCCCATGGTCCCAAACCCATGGTGATATTATCTCATCAAAGCTCATGGTTCAAGCTTATGGCACATCATTTCATTTTCAACTCATGATCCAAGCTCATGAGTCTCATTGAGGGAACTTTGGGAATTGTGGTTTGGAGAGCCAAGAACTATGTTCAATAAAGTTCCAACAGTTCAAAGTTGATAAAAGAAACAAGTTGCTTGGCATGTCCTCCCCAATTCCTGAACTTTGACGAGTCGGTGTGCAATAGGTAACATTTGGTAAGCCTCTCGTATCACTTAACACTTAAAATGATAAAACTCCCCATTGCTTTTTACCAAAAACTTAATGTTCATCATATAATCTAATTATATTATCTCATATAAATTATATTATTATTTTCATTTAAATCAATTCCAAACATATGCCTAAATCTTATTGTCTATCTCTATATAATATCTCATCCAACATTAAATGCCCTTCTTGCACTCCAAGTTTGGTCACAAGACAAAGAGACCAAATTACATCTCTAAAGTTTCATCAAATATCAACCAACTAGTTTATTACATGCTAAAAATGTATTGTATGAAACCTTGGACTAAACATATATTTTTCCAAAAGAGGAAACTTAGCCAAAAGTACCAACAGCAGCTACAGCAAAAACTACCTTAACTCCAGCAAAAGTTGCCTTAACTCCAGCAACAACTGCAATAGTTCCAGCAGCAACTTAGGTAGTTGTCACATGTCCCAAAATAATATCACTTGCCCATTAATGGTCAATCCCAACAACTACCTGCTATACCAAAAGAAGTTAGGATCCCATAAAAGAAATCCTACTATTTTAAGCCAAATCTCTTGCTTCTAGCTACAATACCAGAAAGAGGAAAATCTCATAAAAGATATCATTCCATTTTCAACCAAACCATGAATTTAATGCTAATATTTTCCTCCAGCAGAAGATATCATTCAGATGACATCATCCACTAGTGTTAGCTCCTGTAGTAGCTACTATTGTGCAGCTGATACAACTATGACTGATAGCTATAGCAATAACTCCAGCAGCATTAAAATCTCAGAATTTCCTCTTTCAGCTAAAAATCAAAGACCAACTAAGGAAATCATTTACTTTACCAAAAACTTTTCCTTATTTGCTAATTATTCCTTCAACCAAATCCCATTTAGTTACATTTGGCCCTGTATAAAGAGGACCAAACCACAACATCACAACACACCTATTACACTAACACCACTACCCATCTCTCCCACACTCATTATTTTGAAATTTCATCATGTTGCTGCCATATGCACATTTCCATACTTCTCCATCTCTCTTACAAAATTTATCTTCTTAAATAATAACACCATTACAACACATCATTACCCATCATATTCTTACTCTCTCATCCTCACTATTCTGAAATTTCATTCACTTTGCTGCCTATAAACACATCTCCATATCTTTCTCCATCTCTCTTACAAAATCTTTCTTCTTAGATAACACCATTACAACACACCCCTATCCATCCCTCTCTCACTCTCTAATTCTGAAATTTCATCACTTTGCTGCCCATAAACACATCTCCATCTCTTCCTTCATTTCTTTTACAAAATATCTCTTCTTAGAAAGCAACATAAACCATGACATAACACAAAAAAACCACTCCAGCAACAACTACAAGCTCATGTATTTACTATATTTAACCTTCATATTATCTATCCCATACTACATATATATTTATTACCATCTCTAAACATCTTAAAACATACCAAATACTCTTCCAAGAACATTTTATCAAAAGCCCATCTCATGGAAGTCATATAATTATATTGCTAAAAATCCTTCTTATGAAAGCTCACTATTGTAATACGGTTGGAGCCACAAATCATATAAAGAATAAAGCGATGTTATACAGCTGGAGTTAGAAACATAAAAGATAAGTCAATGTTTCTCTATCTTCAAGATTATATTATTAAGTTTATGTTAACTCATCATTATTACACCGCTAGATGCAAACTACTTTAATATTGTCTCACTATTTAATAAACATGGATTCACTAATGCTTCATTAATGAACATACATAATGATAATTTAATCCATCTCACCACCGAATATATATTATTTAAGCATAAACCACCACTAGACATATATTATTTGAACATGAACCACGACTAGACATAAACTATTTGACATACATTATTTGGACGTAGACCATTACTGGACATACCTTATTATATTGAACATGAATTATACCATAGCTAGATATGGACTGTTGGACTCAGCCCATTGTTAGACATATGACATTTAATTAATAATTTTCTAATATTGGACATCACTTAACACACATAACAATAATGTTCAACTCGTCATTTAATCAAAACTATTCAATTAAACATATTATTTATTTATTTTAACTATTATCATGATTCTAAGACCTTGGGCTTTATCTATTTTGTAGGCTTAAAAATGCACCGAAAGCCATTGGTTTATACAGCCCAATGTCGAGTTCCAGATTGAACTCCCTAAAACAAATCCGAGCCTAGCAAAGTCACCCTCCCAGCGGAAGACACGTGGCTACGAAAAAACAACCCCCGACAATTGGTAACACATCCTAGCTATGCTTGCATTCAGAATTCATTTTGACTCATGGTCTTAGGGCTTGAATGATGAAATAGTTTTCAAGTTAGGTTGAGTATGACTTTCAATTACTCATAAGCAGTTTACATTTTGGTCAAAATCCCAACTTGTGTTAATTTGTATAGGCTTTTTTGACAAAATTCTGGCATTTTGAGCAAAATATGCACTCTAGACTAAAATTGATTTTGTGAGCTTCTTATAACTGAAAATACATTTTTGTACCCTCTATTTTGGGCCATTTTTCACTTTGATACCCACATTTTTTAGCTACTATTCTAGTCACTAAAATTCAAAAATTGTTTTCAATTTAGACCCTACCTCATCTTACTAATAGAAATACCCTATGTAGTAGATTGAGTGCACCACTGGCACACTAAATACTAACATGATCATTAAAATAATATTAAAAATGCCACTTCCGCATTTTAATAATAAAAAAAGTAACATCAGAAAAAACGATAATAGTAATATTATAAACTTCTGATTTTTTTTAAAATAAAATAATGCAATTAATGTGTCTTTATTTTCAATTTTTTTTTTTTTTTTTGGATAGAATATGTTCTCCAAATAGCATGTTTGGTTGCCCAGAAAATTAAAAAAAAAAAAAATTTCTTTTCTTTTCTTTTCTTACATTGTCTTAGCAATCAAATCCATAAAAGCATTAAAACCCAGCAAAACAAATTGAAACCTCCAGCAAATTAACCCATAAACTCAGCAAGGAAACACATAGAACACATAAACACAATGCACAAGTATTCACACAAATCAAAAACCACTAATTTACAAACAAAGAATTCAAAACACAAAGACCTTCAACAATATACACTTTCAACCAAATTTGGAGACCCAACAAAGTAAACCCAAATGAAAGCCCTACTGATTCTTTCAATTTCCGAGTAGAAACAAACCCATATGAAATTGAAAAGCCAAACCCATACGAAACCAAAACTGAAGATTTGAGATTACTAATTGAAAATCCAAGTCTTTTGAGTGGCGATGTTGAAGTCTTCAATTTCTACATGGTCAATGTAGTGAGGGGGAACAAGAGAGAGGAAATCGGAGAGAGCGGAATCAAGAGAGAGGTTATGGAGAAAGGAGGAATCATGGAGAGTAAGGCAACTGAGGTGATGAGAGAGAGAGAGAGAGAGAGAGAGAGAGAGAGAGAGAGAGTCAAATCGAGAGTTTGAGAAATTTAAGTGAGTTCCTCTTGATTTTCTAAACTTGAGTGTGGTTGTGTAATTTTGTGGGTTTGTTTGTGTAATTGTATTAGATAGAAAGTTTAAGATGAAAAGAAAAAACTAAAATAATTCCTCAAAAACTTTATGGGTTCCTCTTTGATTTTCTGGGTTTAAGGGTACTTATTTTAGCGTTTGTTCTTAAGAAAAATAAAAGGAAAATGAATTTTTTTTAAAGGGATTATTTTATTATTTTTTTTATTAACATGCTAACATGACATTTTTTTTAAATGCCAAAAATAATTTTTTAATATTATTTTAATAGTTATATCTGCATTTAGTGAGTTAGCAGTTCACTCTGCATGCCATATAGGCTATTCTCATTAGTGAGATGACAGTAATGACTAAATTAAAAACGATTTTTGAATTTTACGGACCAAAATAAGAGCCCATAAAATATGGGAACTAAAGTGGAAATGGCCCAAAATAGAGGGACCAAAAATTTATTTTCACCTTTCTTATAATTGAAAAAAAAAAAAAAAAAAAAAAAAAAAAAAAAAAAAAAAACTCAATTTCAATAGATTTTATTAGCTTTTTTTGTTAGTTTAATTGTGTATCTCAAAATATATATATATATGAGATTTGATGAACATTTTAGTTTATTTAAGGCGAAAATACACTTTTGGTCTCTACATTTTGGGCCAATTCTCGTTTTGATCCCTAAATTGATTTTGCACCTAGGTCAGTCCCTGAAATTAGAAAGTCGATTTTATTTTAGTCCTTGCCATCAACCCAGTAACAGAAAATGCATATGTGGCAAACGGAGTGCATTGTCGGCATGTTATATGCTGACATAGCTAATAAAATAATAATAAAAAATTATATTTAGCATTTTTAAATGCCAAGTCAGCATTTAAATTAATTTTTTTTTAAAAGCCAGCTCAGGAAATTTAAATTAAAAAATAAAATAAATTTAAAGAAACCTTAAATCTAATTATTATTATTATTACTACTACTACTACTACTTTCATTATTTTTTCCGCAAGAACATGTTCTTCAAGTTCTTCCCAAATCTAAGAAATAAACCAGCAACCGAACCAATCTCTGGTAAACCCCAAATCCAAATCTAACAACCAAATCTAATCTCCATCAAATCTAGAAAAACAAATAAATAAATAAAATAAACTAACAGTGCAGGTCGAACCCAGAACAAGAGCAAGTTGATTAAGAGAAACCAAGCAAACTTCATGTTCTCACGATCAAACCCACCACCACCATCGATTAAGAGCAAGTCAAACCCAACCAAATAAACCCAGAACAAGAGTAAACGATCAAACCACCAATTACCACCATTGCCATCGATCAAACCATCTCATTCTCTAAATCCAAATCAAAGCCAAATCCTATAGAAAAAGCTGAAAGAGAGAGATCTTGATTCGAGAAAACGAAGATCGGTTAGACTTTTTGGATCTTTGGATGTGGGAACCATGATATGAGAAACACACCCACTTCAGCACCTTTTCAATGCATATTTGCTTCAACCTTATCGCCGCCAATAACCCTGTCGGTCCTGCCCCAACAATGACAACATCATACTCCATGGATCCCTATCCAATTCACTACTGAAACTCCTTAATCCACTCAAAAAACCCTGAACCCTTAAAACCCCACTTCCATTTCTTTCACAAGTCCTTAAATTTACACAATTTAGAGTCTGTTTGGGATCTGCTTATTTTGCTGAAACTAAAAACTTTTTGTTGGAAGTACTATAGATAAAGGTAAAAATTAGCTAAAATAGTATAGTGAGACCCATGAATAGTACCAAAAAGTGCAGTGATGCCCATAAATAGTAGAAAAATAAGCTAAATAATAAAATAAGTTGACAAAAATAATTTTTGCCAAACACACACTTAGCTAATACCCAGGTGAAGAAACCTTACAAAAACCAATCTTGGAGCTGAAAGAACTAAAATTTTGATCAAAATGGTGAGAAAACGAATACCCATCTGGAGTTTTTGTTGGACATATAGAATTGAATTGGTTTAGAGGAGACCCAGATGGGTTTGCAGAGATAAGAGAGCTTGTGGGATTACAAAGATGGGTTTCTAAGTGAGTAAATGAATAGGGTGATATAGAGATTTTCTGAGAGAATTGGATATGGATTTGGAGGAGATAGAGAGAAGCCTGAGCGTGGTTGAGACTAAGAGACAATGTAATAAAGACTTTGACACTGATTAGTGATGAGCTTTGTTGGATTATGCAGATTAGCAAAATATTTAAGGTTTTTTTAAAAATTTAATTTAATTTTTTGTTTTTTCTACATAATTTTTTTTTAAAAGAGTAAAATTAGATTTAAGGATTGTATTTTAATTTATTTTATTTTTTAGTTTAAATTTTCTGAGCTAGCTTTTTTTATCAACTTAAATGCTGATGTGGTATTTAAAAATGCTAAATATAATTTTTTTTTATTATTTTATTAGTCACGTCAGCATTTAACATGCCAACAATGTACTCCGTTTGCCACGTATACATTTTCTGTTACTGGGTTAATGGAAAATAGAATTGATTTTCTTATTTCAAGAACTGACCTAGGAGCAAAACAATTTAAGGACCAAAACAAGAATTAGCCCAAAATGTAAGAACCAAAAATATATTTTTGCCTTTATTTAATTATGTAATTAATTTTCATGAGCCTTTGATTTGTTTAATTATGTATGATATATTTATAATCCTTTGTATTATTTTCTTAATGTTATATTTTTTTTGGATTTGTGTTGGTTAATAAGATAGTAATCCTAAAATGGTAACAAATAGATACCGATACTGAATTATTCTTCCAGTAATTCAGAACAGTTTTTGAAACGGAATTCAAAGCTTTCACTACTCCTTCCGTCATGATTTCCTCCCTTTAACCTTCTTACAATATGAGAGCACTTGCAATGCTGAATGCTGAGAAACTAATCAATGCATTTATACATTTTATGACCTTTGTAAAATAAGCTTGTGTGAGAGAGAATAAAAATTGGTGATGAGGACTCTGGTCAGATGCACAAGTAGAGAAGAGTAAGAATGAAAATTGTATAAACCCAGAACTTTGTATTGGATGGTTGGGACAACGTAATAGTCAAATCTACAAGCATTTTTACATTCAAACATTTTAAATCTTTTGAAAGCCCTCAAAACACAAATAATCTAGGACATAAATTAAGCATATCATATTAAAGAGAAAGCCATGATCAACCCAAGGCAAATACCAAAGATATCAACATAGAACTAAACTCAATATAAGCCCCTCTAAAAGGAATAATTCATAGCTAAATCAATCGATTTCCAAGGCACATGCCATTGAATCATCCTTACCTGATAGGGGTAATTACAGTAAATTTATATGTGCTTTGGCTTGAATATACATTGTCTGGTAGTAGGTTGAAATTTTTCACTTTACTTACTAGATTTGCTTAATTTGTCTCCAGTAACCCACATCATCAATATATATATAAAAACAGAGACCTCATGCGTGAAAGCATGAGGTTCTGTCATGTGGCTCTCTAATCTTGCATATAGCCTTCCACATTAACTTCTTCCCATTCTTCACAAAAGAACGTTTTAAAGTAGCCAAAAGTTGGGACTAAAACACCATCCATCGTAAAAAACTCAAGCTCATCTTTAATAGCTTATGTAAACCATGAGAATTAGTTAATGGGCAATAAATAATATGCCATCCCTTTTCACCTCTGAGTCTCTGACTCTTCCAGTTCTTCAGATGCTTCAGCTACCACCCCCGGAATTAAATTCCTTTAAGATTTCCAATTTCTCTTTCCTCTCACACTGTTTTTTACCAGTACGAACTCATGGTGAGTTTTTCCTCTTTTCCTCCCATGATTTCTTTTTTTTTTTTTTTTAAATATAAAATTTTTGATAATGGATTTGTGGCTAATCCACTTTAGATGTATTTATCCATGCGTAATTGGTTTCCCTGTGCTGTTTTGTTTGACAACTTTGTGCTTTTTGGATTCACAATTCCAGTTCAATGTATAATCTTTTGGTATTTCATGGCATTAATTTGTTTTGAAAATCCCATCTCTTTTTGCTTCAATCAATGGAGCTTGGGTTTGGTTCAATCAGTGGAGCTTGCGACCCCAAATTCTTTGGGCCGCAATGAAGAGGCTTTTAAAGGCCTTTGTACTAAAGGTACTTTCTCTTTTGTCTCTTTTGATTATGTTAGCTATATTTTTCCGCAGTTGTTGATTCAAATTGCTATGAAGTTTTTGTGTTTAGACTACATGTTTGTTGGATAATCATTGTTTATTTAAATACCATAGTTGTTCAATATATTCCTGTTAATTGTTAACTATGTAGAAACAAATCAAAAAGGAGGTGTAATGGAGAAAGGAAAGGAACTCTTTGAACACCCTAAGAAATAGGCTTTTGCTTAGGTGTAATATTTGGGTGGATTCATGTTGCAAAACATTCACCTTATTCCCATTTGGAACATGCAAATCATGTAGTTGATAAAATGCCTCACTCACTGTTGCATTAGTTTAAGTCAACTTCACACAAACACTCACGTTATAGCTAAAGATAATTATGCCATACATTTACGACTTGCAAATTTCATTTTCTCATGTTGATTAATGGTTTAATTTTGTAGGATTTGAGGATCGTTAATGGCATGTTGTGTCTATGGAGGGCTATAGTATAATTACAATTCCAATGTCACAGAAGCTGAAATGGAGTTCACTGTACAGAAGCTGCCAACGCAATTTTTGGTCCAAAATACTCTCTACTAGCAATGACAAAGTGAGGTTTGGTGGGATTTTTTTTCCTTTCTTTTCTTAATTCCTCCAACAGAATTCAAAGAAATCCTTGAACCAAATTTCCCCTACCTCCATCCAAAAATTTCTACCTTTGTGTAGATTGTTAATATGGACATGCAATTTATATTGGAGTTACATGCGCCAAATGTGTGACATATACAAATTAAGGAGATGTTTTATTAGTTAGTTAGTGCCAAGAATTTACAAATATTTATTCTTATCTTAATTAGAATGTAATAATGCTGGGTTTTTTTAATGGATTGCAGCATTTGGGTCAGTAATGAGCTTGAGGCAGGACATCCATTTTGTGATATTAATGGTAACAGATCATAGAGAACACATATCTTGAAGAGCTAAGGGAAAATAGAGAGAAATAGATGTTGCCATTAAATGAATGAAAAATAGTTATTTTACGTGTTGCTCATTGGAGCAATGAGCAAGGAAGATTGTTGAGATTTCTTTCCTTCGATGGCTCTATCAAGTGAAAATTAGGATATGAACGAGTCAATTATGAAAGTTTCAATTGCAATGTGAAAGTCAAGGTGCCTATTTAACATTTCATTTATTTTACATGAATTGTGATCTAGAACCATGGGAAAGGAGTTTTATTCCCAATTTTCTCCTCTTCTTTTTTTTTTTTGGAATCAAACACACACATTCACACACAAGAGATTCTGCCTTTGTGTTTGATTCTCTTCTTAATCTATCTCAAATCATGAATAACTATTAATGTTTGTGATTCTTAAAAAAAAAAACAAAAAGTAGTTCATGATAATATAAGGAGGAACCTATATAACATCATTTAAGTATGGAATAAGTCTAACTCACCCTCTCCCAGCTCTATCTCTCTACATCACCAACATCAAGTGAGCTTCTCATATATGTAACTGATTAGCTAATGTCACTGGTACAAAAAATTCTAATTGAAAATTTAACTGCAAGTATTTTTTGGAACGAGAAAAAATGTGTTACTTCATGTTATTACTTTAAAATATGTTAAACATTTTACATAACCTTTTCATATACCAACTTACAACATTATCCGCGCATCGCGCGGGCCCTTCGACTATTTGTTAAAAAGGATGGTAAATATGTATTTTTACCCTATTTTTATCTCTCTCTCTCTCTCTCAAAAAAAAAAAAAAAAAAACCCACCTAAAAAACAAGAGAAAATAAGATCTAAAGTTGGGTTTTGTAAAAAATTAAAAATTAAGAATAAACATAATCTAAATCCCATTTCGATCTTCTCCACCACAACCCATTTCAGCTTTTTATATCCAAACGGCTTTCATTGATCAGCTGATCATGTGCATTGCAATGGTACTGCTTATAACACAGCTGGAGGAAGCAATGAGAGGAGGAGGAAGGCCTTCAGTCTTCAGAGTTGAAGAAATGTGGTAGTAACCCTTTGTCTCCGCTCATAAAAAATTACACTTCTCCTCAATCAGGTAGAGAAGGCCACCTGCTTCCATCATTTCCCTTCAATCAGCAACTTTATCGAACAAATTGGAAACCAAATACAACAAAAAATTGAAGAATCATAAAGAACAACGTTAAAAATCAAGATGTGTCTTTTAAACATTAAAACCAAGAAAAGACTTATAAAGACCAAAAGTAGGAAGATTCATAAGACCCAGATGGTTCTCAAATGATACATTGAAGCCAAGAAGAGTAACAGAGCAGTAGCTCATACATTGCAAACAACATTGAGCTGAGGGCACGATGAGGAGCTCAATAGAAACAGTCAAACAGAAATTGTGTGTGGATGGAGGGGCTCTTAATCAACAACCACAAATACCGATCATCTTTAGATTACACAGTAATAAGATAACACATTCTGTTGTTTGTTAAATGTAAGTTCTGCCTCTAGTTGTTAACTGTACAGAATCAGCACCAGATATTAAAGAAAAAGTCCATCCATATATATATATATATATATATATATCATACAGAGCTAAATAGAAGCAGAATGTGATAACAAACATTCTTTTAAATGTAAGTACTGTTACAGTTGTTCTGTTCAGAATAAGCACCAGACATTAAGGAAAAGCAAATGCTCATGCCCTAAATATGCCTTGATATATATGCTGCCTGCCTTTATCTTCATCCATGATCTTAAGGTATTTGAAAAAATGAGGGGGGTTGGAATGGAACACTTCGCTCAAGAAGAACAAGTAAACTCTTTTTTTATTAAAACAAACAAATCCAAGTGCATGGGAAATAGAACAGAGAAGGAGAGAGAACAAGTAGCTTGATGATGCAGAGTCCAATAAGTGTGCAGAAATAAAACTTAAAATAAATAAATAAATAAATAATAAAATAAAATAAAAAATCAACCAACCATATGGTCTCCCTAAGTTGAGTATTTTCTTTTTCTTTTTCTTAACTACTAAAATATTTTATCAAAAAGTGGAAGAATCTCCTATTCGCACAGCACATTCAAGAGTTTCTCCTTTAGATTACAACCTAAAACTCAATAGATCTAGAATCCCTAGGCCATGGTACATAAATCAACTATCAAATCATCCACAGAATCTAGAGCACTACTATAGCAGATAAATAGTAAAATAGAACACAATCATGTTTGAGCTTGGTTTGTATAATAGTACTCTGATGGAAACAAAGATGGAATTGATAAATGACTTCCTTTGGGTGGAAGACAAACCACAAGACAATTCTAAATTCATCAATGATCAGCCTACTACGTACATCGTTTATTTAAATAGTCAACTACTTCAACATTCAAACTAAGGATAAGATAAATTAAAGATAAAGATAAGAAGCAATGTGAATTCAAACGCCTAAGATTTCTGTAACAGCTCCTCCTGCACAGCAGCAGGACTCTTATTATTCTTATCTCCAAGAATAGCCAGGTATTTAGGATTAGGTTGAGGCTTTCTAGGACTCCAGCGTGGCTTTCCATCATACACATACATAGCCTTGTTGATTTACAGCCTGCAGTAAGGAAGAAATGACTGCTGTTTGCATCATTTGAGATATTAGGCAAAAAGAGTCATATTTTATTTGAGTAGAACATTCGAGGCAAAGACATGTTTTCCAAATTACAATGTACATTCCTGCTCAAAAATGCGGAAAGAAAATTTTTAATGTTGTAATTTGTAAACAATGGCAAAGCTTAAAAGTTTGGGTTCTACAAAGAAATCTTAAAACTTAAAAATGGCAAATAATTGTTGCAACATGTACCAATAATTAATTATTTTTTCCCATCATAACATAAATCCTGAAGCAACAATGTATGATTAGACTTTCGCTGCACTCTACACCTAACCTCGTGCAATAGTTGAAAGGAACCATGAATTGTTAGTATTGAGCTCCTAATAACTTTAATGGTCTAAAAGCATTCACATTAGTCTCACCAATTTAATATTTCAACAAAAATTATTTAAACTCAAGCGAAACAAGCGTGCATCAACCTCACGAAATTAACTAAAGTTTTTAAAGAGGATAGTCTTATCACTACATGCAGTGAGCCTCCATCCTCACTACATTAAATTTCAATGTTGATAAAGTATTGAGGCTTGAAAGTTCAATTAGTGTGTAGAACACTAATGAATGTTTAGACCCCCAATTTTAACAATACCAACACAAGCTTATAAACAACAATATATGTGCGGAATAATATATATAAGCAATAACCAAATAGGTAAAACTCTCTAAACCATAATTAATTACAAACATGGTAGCAATTAAAAGGTAAAGAGTAAGGGAAGAGAAATGCAAACACAAAAATAACACTAGCACATGTTATCGAAGAGGAAACCGAAGAACTCGGCTAAAAACCTCTCCCTCCAAGCAGTCAAATGATCCACTAAAGAATACAGTTGGAATACATGAATAGTAGAAGATCCTCCAAGCCTAATCTACCCAATGCACCTAAGCCCTCCAAGCTTCTTGCTCCAACAGGGTTATGCTGAACTTTGTCTTCTTTAGCTTCTCAAATCCCGCAAAAAGCTCATTGCATCAACCAAGTAAATTGGTCATCTCTGAACTGCTTCCCAAGCACCAAAATACCTCCTCACAGATATGGGTATGGTAAGATAAGGATTTAGCAAAATGTATCTCTCAAAGATATATCAATGGAGAGGGTGAGAGTAGAGGAATTTGGAGAATCAAATGATGGAGATTGTGGATGAGTCAATCTTGTTTTTCTCCAGGGTTTCTTTCTCAAAATTCTCTCTGAAAGCTCTCTACATTTCGTGGGTATAAGGTATTTATAGTAGTGTATATGAGGAATGTGAAAAGTCAGGTTTCATCAAATAGGGCATTCTTGCAACTCAGCCTCGCGACTGGAACAAGTCGCGAGTTTGAGTCACGAGCTAACTGCTTGGCCAGACTGTATATTTTTGTCTTGTAATGCTCAGCTATCGTGACCCTTCAGTTTCCTACATGCTTCAATCACGAAATCCAGTCGCAAGACTCCTTTGATTGTACACATTTTGAGTTTTCTTCACACTCACTCACACACAACCCTTACATAATTCCCACATAAATACAGGGTATCTAATTGCTAAAATACAAGCAAATTTAGCATGAAATAAAGCTAACACATAATTGAATAAATTCAACCTTACAAGGTTGATGAATGTGTATGAAAATAATAGATTAACAAAAGTAGAGTTTTTTGGATTAATTTAGCTAAATGTTTGAGGAAACTAATGTGAATGCTCTAATGGCACCACCCTTGGTACTAAGTACCTAGGGGCGAGCGAGGTCTTGGATTTCAGACTTGGGGTGGGCAAGGGTGTGGGGGTAGATTTGAGAATTTCTAACAATATAAAAAAATTAATTAACTAATTAACTTTTTTTTTTTTTTTTTAAGAAGCTCTGTTTTTTGTGATGCCCAAACATGGACTAACAAACAATGATAATTATGTTCAAAATATTATAAATTGAAAAGAAAAAAATAGTCTTTGAGTAGCCTGAGTACCAAACTGGGTTAATGAAAAGATCCACAGTATTTGATTTTGATGGCTTCCTTTCATATGCGAGCTACTGTTGATTGAATATGAAATTAATGCCCATATAAACTCACAAACAAAGAAGCTTAGGTCCAATCAAGTTTTATACCTTGGGCTTATTTGGTTTAGCAAAAACAATTTGGGAAAGTTTACTTTTGCTCAATGAACTTGCATGACCATTTACTGAATCTAGTATCCCCCACGTCTATTGCATCAAAATCATCATACGTCCCGAGTTGTCTGTTTCATTTCAGCCTTAACGAATTATTACTCAAAATTTCAGAAAGAAAAACCAGAAACAGTACACATTAACTTACTTAGGCAAAAATGGCCCATTACCATCAATTTTGGAAATAATTTGCTCAAAAACACTGTTTCTGAACTATATAGCAATGTACCACTTTTTCGGGTACTCGAGCTTGGTGAGCTCGAGTACCATGTTTTTTTAATCTCTCACTTCTCACTCTCACCTACCCAGAACACACTCTCACTCTCACTCTCACTTACACCTAAACATACAAACCCCAAACCCGGCGAAAATGGCCAACTGGCCTTAAAAACGAAACTATCTAGTTAGTAGGCTCTCTTTAGAAACATATTTCATTTATAGCATCTCGAGTCTTAAAGACTCGATTTTGGGCTTCAAAATCGAGTCTTTAAGGCTCGGTTTGTATGCTTGACCACGTCTGATGTGGCAGAGTTGCCATCTGGCATTGACATGGAAATCGAGTCTCTTAGACTCGATTTCCACGTGTATTCCAACCGGAAATCGAGTCTTAGAGACTCGATTTCAATCCCAAAATTTTTAAAAAAATATTCTAAGTCTCTACATGCCAAAATACCCAAACGCAGATCAGATCAGAGGGAGAGAAAGAGAAACACACAGCTACTCAGATCAGATCAGAGGGAGAGAAACAGAGAACCTCACTGCCAAACCTCACCAGCGCGGCCAGGGGCTCGCGCCGGCCTGGGGCTCGCGCGAGACTCAGGCCGTGCGCGACCCAGGCCGCGCGCGAGCCTCAGGCCGCGCGAGCCCCAGGCCGCGCGAGCCCCAGGCCGCGCGCGACCCAAGCTCGCGCGAGCCTCAGGCCGCGCGCGACCCAGGCCGCGCGAGCCCCAGGCCGCGCGAGCCCCTGGCCGAGCTCGACGCTGGCCGGCGCGAGCCCCTGGCCGCCTGGGTCGCTGGTCAGTTTCTGGTCATGCCGCGCGCGCCTGGGTCTCCGATCTCGATCTTCTCTTCCTCTCTGTTTCTGGTTTTCTTTTCTTTTTTCTTTTTTTTTTTTTCTCTGGGTTTTTCCTCCTCTGATGCTCTGGTGTTTGGTGTGAGTGTTATATATAGGGGTTAGAAATTGAGTCTAAGAGACTCGATTTCCATGTCAATGCCAGATGGCAACTCTGCCACATCAGACGTAGTCAAGCATACAAACCGAGCCTTGAAGACTCGATTTTGAAGCCCAAAATCGAGTCTTTAAGACTCGAGATGCTATAAATGAAATATGTTTCTAAAGAGAGCCTACTAACTAGATAGTTTTGTTTTTAAGGCCAGTTGGCCATTTTCGCCCCCTAAACCCTCACACCATCAGCGGCAGAAAACCCGTCGGCGTCAGAAGGCTTTCGTCGGCGGCGATCTCTCAGCTCTCTCACTGTCTTAAGAGACTGAAACGACGTCGTTGTGATCTGTTTCGCGTATCGATGATGGTCGGGGGAGTGGAATCGTGGTCTCCGTCGCCGTCGCCTTTAAGGGAGAGGGGAAGGGAAAGCGGTGGTTGTTGGAGGAGCGATGGTAATGGACTTTCCGTTGGATGACAGTGGTGCGACGGCGTTTTCGTCCTCCTCTTCTTCTTCGCCCTTTCTCCACCCAAATTGCCTCGCAGGCTTCGCCGGAGACTCTCGGAGTCTAAGTCCCCGCAAAACTGTACTGTCGAAGATATCGAAGCGAAGCTCCGCCACGCCGATCTTCGCCGCCAGGTCTCTCTCTCTCTCTCTCTCTCTCTCTCTCTCTCTTTTTGGTGTGGTTCTTGGTTTGTGAAATTACTTGGAACTTAACTGAGCCAATTAATTCTTCAGGTGGTTAAAGATTCTTGTTTTAAACGTGCTGATTAGTTAATTAAACATTTTGAAGACTTATCAATCTGAATTTCATTTACAGAAAATCTTCAGAGATCACCAAACGGTGTGATCGTTTCATAAAAGTTGGTATAGTCTGTAATTTTCTCAGGAGCCAGATCAAAATTTTGATTTTTTTTTTATCTTGGTAACCAAACATGGTAATAGGATTTGGATATAAGCTTCCTGAATCTCAAAGAATCATGGGTTATGTTATTTATTTATAAATAAAATTTTTTTGGGAGGTTAAAAGTTAAAAGCTTTGTATTGAAGGTTTTTTTTTTTTTTTGGGGGGGGGGGTTGTTAGGTAAAGGTGGGTGCTTCTTCTGTTTGAGTTTTTTCTGTTTTGTACTTTCTGGTCTTTCCTTTTCACGTCTGGTGGGCGTCTCTTTGTTCCATTTTCAAAATATTTTGCTTTTTAACATTCTTTCCTTAAAAAAAAAAAAAAATGATTACTTGTTGAATTGAATTTAAATTATCCCTTACTTTTTCAATAAGAAATTTAGTTTTGTACCCATTTTTTAAAATAGTTTTTTGTAGTCATGAATCCTACATTGGTTTTTTTTAATTGTTCTTAGTCCCTCTGAATAGTGAATCTTACATGAGCTTTATTCTGTCATGTTGTTTTGGGTGCAGCAATGCGATGGGAAATTGTCAAACAAGGCTCGAGCAAAGCCCAGAAGCCCATCACGGTCCTCATCTAATGAGGAAGATCTTGGTTAGCGCCTTGAAGCGAAGCTCCAAGCTGCTGAGCAGAAGAGGTAATATTTTTGTATTGCATAACTTATTTTTCAGCCTTTTGAAAATGGGGTTGTTTGAGAAAGCTTCACCTAGGAAAAAATTGAAGTTCAAAAAAGCTGTGCTCTGAAAAAGTGCAGTTAGAAAATGCATGTTTGCATTACCAAACATGCATTTTGAGATCTTTGACTTTGACCAAAATGTCAAAATTTTCAAAATGGACCTATCCTACTCAGTTTTTCGAGTAGAAAAATTAATTGTGGTAGCGTACCTGTGCATTAGGCTTAATGTTAATATCTCGTTGACATGGATTCTGGGGACTTATTTCGTTAAGAAAATAATATAGTCTAGATTTTCCTTGTGACCTATAGTATTCGGTGCTGGATGGCTATAAAAAGCTCAAGTTTTTTTCACAACAAGAACTCAAGCAAACCCTCACTCTTCTACCCTAAACCTTGTGATTTTCTAACCTTTCTTTTATTTTTTTTTTCTTGTGTTACCCAATTAGTAATCCATTATGGGCAGCAAGTTGGTGCCGAGTTCAGTACAACAAAGTGAGCTGAGCGTGTTAACCATGTCCAACCTCGACATCATGAACCACATTTACGCAACCCATGTTCATGGTGACGAAAAGTTTGATGTTGAGTCTCTTTTCGTTCTCGTCGAAAACATCCTTAAGCGTGCCACCCTAATTGTTGACCATGTTGCACTGGTACACTACCATAATTCTTTATTAGAATAAGATGCTCTCTCTCTCTCTCTCTTGTTTATTTTCTTTTTCCTAAAACGGAATTTTAACTTGGACTGAAGCATTCCGTAGTTTGGAATACACTATAGTGAGGTAGGGTAGCCATTACTTTTACCAAAGAAATTGAAAAACCACTTCAGCCTTAACGAAGTGGAATAAGCACACAAGGTTGCTTTACATTTTTGTTTCTTTAAAATGAGGGATATGTAATGCAAGTCCATGTTTGGGGACTTGTCTGTGGAGGAGGATGCCAGCAGGTAGGATTCATCCTTATGTTTCTGCGTCTTGATTCATTTACAAATACATTATATTCTCATTCCTGTTATATGATGACATTACCCGGTTCATCAGCCTCCAGTTTGAATATGGCATCTTGAAAATACATTTGGTTTTCATGTTTGACAGTGATGATATATCTTTGGATGGACTAGAGCAAGAACTGGAAGAATGCAAAAATGACGATGTAAGTAATTCCATATCATTTCCTTTGAAAATTCATTCCTTTAGATATATATTTTTTATCAACGGTCCTTTAAGCTGCAATTCTTTATTTATTTTATTTCTTTTGCTTTTTCCTTGTACATTTTAATCGTGTTTTATTATGTAAATTGTTTTCAGTTGCTTACCGGAAGAATGCTTTCATGTTTATTTTTAGAGGTTTATATATTTATGACCCCCGTCTCTTTAATAATGTAGGTAGTTGCAAACGTACTATTTGAAGGTACAAAATTAAGGGAGTATAGAAAGGGGGTTGAGAACAATTTACGGAAAGTTGAATTGGACTCGATTCAGGTTTGTGCTTACTTAACGAAATCCTTTTTTGCCAATCAATAGTTTTATAATTCATAGAGACATGATTTATTTTTGTAAACTTTCTTACTAGGCTTTGCTTTATTTTAACCGGAAAATTGTCTCACGTAGCTCATAGTTCTATGAAGTTCACAACATAAAAGTGTTTGATGCTTTGTTGCCTGAAATCCTATAATTATCCATATAAAAAAAAAATAGTGTAAAGAGGCTTCTCTTCTATGTCAGGAAGTCTTCTTTGTAATGCTTGGTTCTCCACTTCTACATCATATTATATTGTGCAAAACTTTTTCTTCTTCTTTGATTCGTAAGTTTACATGCAATTAGTGAGTTTTGGAACCCAAAACCTTACCCTCCGCCCTTTCTTATTGAGGAGGAGGTGACGTGTTAGCTAGAGCCCATTAGCCATATTGTGCAAAAACTTTGTGGAGCATTGCTTCCTTTCGGAAAGCTTATTGTCATGAGATCATTTAGTTGGTGATTTGGGTGTCGACTCACCATCACTGTTTTTTCATAATGAATTATGGAAAGTTGGTTTTAGTGTCTCATGAGACACTTTTTGCTGAATGTTTTGTTAGTGTAGTTATCCAAGTTAAAACTAGTGGTGATTAACAAATAGACCATGCAGTTATTGGATTGTGATTTATTTGTGTGAAGTTTTGAGAAGCTTTGGTATCAGATCTGGAAGTTTATATTACCGTATCTGCCCTATATTCTAGTACTTTCATATTGCCCAAGTTTCATGCTACTATCATTGTTTCCTTGTGCCAACTTTCTTTGACTGGTTAGATTTTGGACCAAATATATCTTTTTCTGTCCCACCCTTTGTCAATTAACTGCATGGCTCTGTTATCATTTTTATCCTTGTACTCCAGACACATTCTCATTCTCTTAGAGTTGGCAAAGTAAGCCCTACCTCATCTAGTTAGGCTTGCTTGTCTAGGTAGCCTGCATTTAAGGTTATAATAATTAGGTGTAGCACTTGGAGCTAATGGGCCATGAAGGAGGACAGCTTTAGTGACATACACTTTGGGGGCCTTTGGTTCGCCGTGATGTTCAATTACGGCATAATATTACGTTATTGTAATATTACATTAATGTAATCTCAATACAAGAATACAACATTACATTGTTTAGGAAGGGATGAGATTAAGATGATATGATATATTTTGTAATTTTAAATTATAGTAATGTTAGAAAAAATAAAATAAACCAAAAATTTTAATGTCACATTATCGTAATATGCATCATATCAATGGTACATCATAGCGAACTAAACGCCCTTTCGTGATGAGCTCTGGTTTATGGTTATTTTTTGGTCATTATTATTAATTAGGTATTTACAATTCTTTAAAATGGTTGTTCTAATTGTGTTGGACATTTTAATTTGTTCTCCTTAGGTTTTGAGTTTGACCAATTTAAAATAGTTCAATTTGTTACTATTAGCTTGTGTGCCATTATGGGTTTTACAACTGGCCCAAACTTGCCCTAAAATTGTTAGTTTCCAACTTTAGTTACCTTAAGTGTCGCTTTGGCCATGGCATGTGCATGATCATATCTCCTAAGTGAATAGTTGGAGAAGCATCAGATGTTGCAGGTTGTCTCAATTTATGTGTATGGGGAAGATGTGCTTGAGAGCATGTGTATGCACATCAACTAAGAATAAGACTTTTTTGACTTGTTAGATTGCTCATCCTTTTTGTTGTATTGCTCTTCTGTGGCACTATATTAGATTATAGAAACAAGATTTATTTGGTAAGAATTTAAATAGAAAATGTGTGTTTGGTTTATTTTGATTTTTGATTTTTTTTTTCATTCATTGGTAAAGATTTGTGTCGCAGAGATACCTTTAGAATCCTTTTTGAGTACTCTTTTATTATATATTTTATAAAGATTAAATGTTTTTTATTGCATTAAAACTTCTTCTTCAACGTTGCAGGATTACATAAAAGAAAGTGATAATTTAGTGTTGCTTCATGATCAAATTCGTGAATGTGATAGAATCTTGTCACAGATGGAAACTCTCCTCAGTGGATTTCAAGTATGTTGTCCCTTACTTTGCAATAAGCAATTATTTACTTGCTTGCAGCTTCATTGAGACTGTTTCTCATTTGTTTTATACTGATAAAATATATTTTGATGGATATACACAATTGATCACCCTCTAATAAAACATATTGGCTGAAAATGTAGTTGCATATATCTTTGTCACTTTGCAATGATCATAATTTTTTTTAAAAAAAATTCTTGTATATGTTGACAAAATTATATACATTGTTTTTGCTCAGGGACAAGATTATATGCATTCTTGATTTTAGTAGCGGTTCCTGGATATAAATCACTACCTCACATAAATACCATAAGTTATACATGTTTTCCATTAGTCTATGGTAGTAAAATTTCCCTTTTTCCCAATGCTGGTTACTTTTTGCAAGTACGCTATTTATAAGCTGAAAAAGATTGTAGGAATTAGCTTTATATCACTGCTGCTTTAAGGATGTCATAACTAGTGCAGTCATTTTTTCCCTCTCCTATACATCCATTTGTCAAAATTGATAGTGTTTTTAATTCAACTGTTATATGTAAATAAGGAGAATATGAATCACAAACTTTAGATGCATTTAATGGTATAAAGGCTCTATTTGTTTAACTTTCTTTTTACATTGATTCTTGCAGAATTATTTGTTGTTGTGTTGTTTTGTTTTTTATCCTCTTCTTTTAGTAAAACCCCAGGGTTTGAATTTCAATGAAGGTTTTCTCCTTACCTCTTTTTGTCCCAGGTTGAAATTGGTTCCATAAGTTTAGACATAAAAGTCCTCCAAGAGAAGTCTATGGATATGGGCCTGAAGCTTAAGAATCGTAAGGTATCATTGTTTGTATGAGTAGCTCCGCTTCATTGTTTGTTTGGAGTTTAAATTTTGAGAACCATAGAAACATGCTTGTATATCTATTAGATGTTAATGACCACTAGTTAGTAAAACAAAAACATAAGAAAAATTGTATTTGTTTGAAGTTCCTCTTGGGGGTTATATGTGCTTTTTCAATGATATTTTGTGGCAACAATTTCTCAGCAGGGGATAAAGCTAGCTGAGTAATGATTCTTCAATTGGTGATTTGTGATATGACCTAGTTGGATTGCATTCCTTGTCTTTTTCAATGACAAGTTTCTTTCTCTTTTAGATTTATGCAGTTTTTGTAATTGATTGTCTACACCAGTATATCTCCTGTATACTTGGGTGACTCTTTTTTCTGATTTATATAATCTTATTACTTATCAAAAAAGAAAGGGTACCATTTTTGAATTATTATTGATATGCAAAATGTTTTTGTGCTGTGATAACATTTTACTTCTTTTTGGAGTTAAAAGAACACAACCGAAAAAAGTGTGAAAATGAGGGGAAAAACTTTTTCGAAGTTTTTCTATCTGAACAATTTTCCTGGAAGTGGGCCATTTGAGTAATGCCAAAGTGACATCTCTAAATTATTGTTCTATAAACCTTTCCGTTTTTCTTATGATTGTTCTATGTTCTATAAACATTCGGCAGAATCAAAATTGGCAAAGTTTGTCGAAGACATTATAGTCCCTCCAAGGATGGTTGACATAGTCGTTGACGGAGAGGTATTTCTAATTTTTGTAGAGCCTGCGTTTTTACTGTTACTGTCATAATTGCTATTATTACATGTTTCTCGTAGCTTTCAAACTTGCTCACAGATGGTCTTGGCTTACAAACTTGCTCATTGATGTCCTCATCCAAAAAATTGTTTTTGTTTACCCTTCGTTTACATGTCCGTTACTTAAAAAGAAGAAGAAGAGTTTCAGTGATTTACCCATCCAATGAGATTATCAGGACTTCGGTTATTCTTTAATGTTTGGGATTTGAATTATGAGAAAAGCATTGATACATTAATCTGAGAGAGGTCTATTTGTGCTTCATTTATTTTGGTTTACAGTTGCCTTAATTAAGAAGGCTCCTTTTTTAATATTTTGCTACAAGCTTTACCCTTTTGCCTTGATACCAATCACATCAAGCCTTGGATGGCAGAATGGGATTTACATATGCTCTTTTATGCTTGATTTATATCATTGTTATGTCCTTGTAAGGCTTGCTAGGTTGGTTTGAGGGAGAACTTAATGTGTGGAAAAATGTGTTTACTTGAAATGATTAACTGTTCTCATGTTCTCTCTCGCCCCTCCCTTATTGTATTAGTGATTCAATCATTGCATGATGGGTTACTTATCGGAAAAAAAAAAATCATTGCATGATGGGGTTATTGTGGATTGATTGTGGAAAGATCTGGTCATCTGCTTCATTTGCTGCCCATCTTTTTTTTATTAAATTGCAACTTAGAGTAGCACTTTCTAGATGTTTTATGCTTATATACATGATTTAGGCTCTTCTGATATTCACATTATAGGTTAAAGTTGATTTGTTAATATGCAGGACATATCTATAACACAATTGAGCTACAACATACGTCCTTGAATGTGCATGGTGTACAGTCCATGTTGCTTCCTGGTTAACATAGTGATTTGGGAGATTTTTGTGTTCCGTTTCTTTTATTGCTGTTAACATACTTGCAGTGGAATTTGTCCAGATCAATGATGAATACATGAGAACTCTTGAGATTCTGAGTAAGAAGCTTAAGTTTGTAGAAGTGGATCCTATGGTCAAAGCTTCAAAAGCTCTGAAAGACGTTCAACCTGAGCTTGAAAAAGTTAGGCAGAACAATCTGCAAAGGTTATTGACTAGAATTACTGGATGCTTTGGTTGATGATGATTATTCAATTTCTTGTGTTATTGTATGTTTTAAACCTACCAAAATATTAATGTGAGAGCCCCTGTACAATGTCATGCATATCATATACACTAATCTGCCCATGTACATATTTGGATACAATATTGTTTGTATGGACTGTTTAATTATCAATTAGTAATAGCAGTCCTTATTGTGCACAGGAAGAATCCCAAGCTTGTGACTTGATGAGTTAACACTCTTGTGACCATTTCAATCATATATGTTAGAAAGGACTACAATTTGACATCTGTAACTTGAATAGAGTTGGTTATTAGTACTTAGGTTTGATACTTGAACATAATTTTGTTGACTGAATATTAGTTTTGGTCAACATTTTAATCTATATTTACTGATAATCAGATGTTTTTAGTTTGCTTCTTCAACTGAAGTTAGAGTTTTGAGGTAATTGCTAAGGTCAAAGATTTCCTTAAGGCAAGGGTAGGGATAAAAGGTTTTTTTCAACAATTCTCGTCTTAGTTAGCTTCAACAGAAGGTAGCCAATCCAAATTTCATTCATTTGATAAGGATTCAACATGTACATTGTATAGTATTGAGGCCAGAATGTCTTATTAATCAAAATTTGAACAGTGACCATTTTGTACTGAGAACCTTTTAGAATTACAGTGACCATTTGATGAATTGTATGTATGGCCAAACTTTTTCTTTGTGCTGAACTTTACTGTAATGAAATGACACATTTCTTTGTTTCAATGGAATTCATTTTGTTGCCAATCAACTCTCTCATTTATCTTACATTTCTTCTGCCTTGTGCAGTATTCAGTTTTTGGTTCATCATTGACTATTGGAGGAGTGATTGGTGGATTAGTAAGTGGAAGGATTGCAGACCTTTTTGGTCGGAAAGGTGTAAGTTTCTTTTGTCACCTTTTTGTATCTTAAGGCTCACTGTAAACTTGTAAATCTATAAACTTTGTTTGTGTGTGTTTCTTTTTACTATTGTAATGCAGGCAATGTGGTTCTCTGAAATCTTCAGCTTGGTAGGGTGGCTCGCCATTGCATTTGGGAAGGTGCTCTCTCTTGTCCTTCATTCCAGTTACGCTGCATTTGATTGTCAATATGTTCAAGTAATAAGGCAAACCGGAAGTGGTGGAAAGGGTTGTGAGTTCTAACCAACTTCTATAACTTGTAATAACCCTAGAATCTTTTAGGAGCCTCAGGATTTATAATAAAAAACCTTCAATCAACAAATTGAGAAAAAAATTAGGGAGTATTAAATAACTTAATATATTATTGATAGCTTTGCCTTGAAGGCTAGTAACTCCCTTTCGTTATGGTAACAATTCTACACTTAGTAAACGCTGGACATATAGAAGATTAATATTGATTTTCTAGGATGATAATTAAATATTCTTGACTTTTAATCCCAATTCACCTTGTCTTGCATTTTCTCAATGAAGTCACACGAAGCATCAGGATGTTATGGAAGGAACTATTCTTAGAATGAGTTCCAACTCCCAACTAGTTTTGAAAAGAAAACCTTCTGATTATACCTAATATCTTACTTTTTTTTATCTTTTTTTTTTTTCAAGTTACTTCCATTTGTTATTTTCATGGAAGTTGTGGAAGGGCCAAGATATTATTCGAAATCAACATGAATCAGGTCAAGGGAATCACTCATTCTACATTTTCTCTGCTGGGTTTCAATCACTAATGGAGTTCACTATTTGTTATAGAACATTTGGTGGCTCGATCTTGGGAGACTTTCATTGGGAATTAGCATTGGAATTTTTTCCTATGTGGTAATTTATCTGTGTTAACATTTGATGTATCTATTTAAAAGACACAAAATAATGCTCAAGTTCTTATACCAAACAGGTACACATTGCAGAAGTAACACCTAAAAATCTTAGGGGACCATTTGCATCAGCTAACGAGGTATAATGAAATCATTGTGGCTTTAAACCAATCTCCAACTCATTGTTAACATACCAATGCTTTGTCAAGAGCGCAGTTGCTCCTAGCTTGTGGTGTTTCACTAATGTATTTCATCGGAAATATCATTACCTGGCGTACCCTAGCATTAATAGGTAACTTGTTTCTTGGTCCTTCACTAGTCACTAAATTATGGTCATCTGAAGGGAAATCTGTTAAAACAATAAAATTGGTTTCATTTTCAGGTACTACTCCATGTCTTGTACAACTAATGGGATTATTCTTCGTTCCAGAGTCTCCTAGATGGCTGGTGGGTCCAAATATCTTTATGGGAATGTAATTTATATGTTGTTTTAATTTTGTGACTAAAAAGAAGACGATTTAGAAGTATTAGTGAAGAAGAGAAAGATCAATTTTTATGACATGTAACAATATTTTTTCATTATTTCATGACTATATATATGTGTCTCAATTGGACTTTATTGTAGATGTGGGATTTATATTATGGGTGAAAGCTAGTAGAAGTATATCACTATGTTGGTATTGGCTAGCACGTGCAGCCCAAAGTAGTTCTGAAAAAAATAGGATTGGGTACCAACCTGCCAATTTGCAAAATCGTCAACATTGGGTACCCAGTCCTATTTTGAAAATTGGCAGGTTGGTACCCGAGCTTGGTGAACTCAGGTACCTTGTGAAGTACCCGAGTCCACCAAGCTCGGGTACCAACCTGCCAATTTTCAAAATTGTCAACATTGTACCCAGTCGTATTTTGTTCATTTGCAGGTTGGTACCCGAGCTTGCTAGACTCGGGTACTTCACAAGGTACCCGAGTTCACCAAGCTCGGGTACCAACCTGCCTATTTCCAGAACTTACTTGGGACAACTGAAAAAAAAACTAGGCAGATTAGTACCCGAGTTCACCAAGCTCGGGTACCAATCTGCCTACTCCGGAATTACCCAGTCCAAATTTCACAACAGAAAAAAAATGACTGTCAGATTAGTACCCGAGTCCACCAAGCTCAGTACATGGGTAATTCTCTTTTTTTTTTGAATTGGCAAGAATTAATTAGAATGGTTTTGTATCTTCTTTCAGTTTTTCTTTTTGCGTCTTTCAGTATCTCAGTATTTATCCGTCATGTGATGATTTACTTTAAAGTTGTAAATCATGAATCAGACCAATAGGAAAGCATTGAAAAGCTTTAGCTGCCCTGATTATCATCAAGAATGTGACCGAAATTATTATCATCATCAAAGCCTGATTCAAGAAGCGATAAAAATGGAGAAAAATATCAAATAGAAATCTACCATTGATTAGTCTTGAAGGGCAATCATATTATTTCTTGTATCAAACTTGAGATCCTGGCTTAGTTTGACATTACGCAACATGTACAGCAACATAAAATCATGTCTTTGGTAGTACTAAAAAGGATATAAATCTAAGCACCCATAAAAGCATTTCAAGCCTTTCAAGATGAGAGTAGTATGATAACAAAAAGGAGATCAAAGGCAAGGCCCACTAATAATGATAGCCATGCCATAAAAGGAAACTATAACAATATTAGTAGTTAGATGAGCAGTTGGCAGCACTTCCAACTCTTGGCATGCCGACATTTTCCCTCTTCGACTCTTCATCCACAGTGAAAGTTACACCACACACCTGACCAGAAATTTCCACCTTGGCACAGGCTTCACCTCATTAAGGGGGTGTTCATAACTCCTCAAGCCTCCAGACGATGTGAAGAAGCATCCTTTGGAAAACAACAGAAACAGATAAATCAGCAACCTAGTAGTCATGCTCATGATGTAATATCAAACAAATAGACTATAGTATTAGTATCTGGAAGTTCATTCTAATAATTACACAAAATCAAAACAAGTCCTACTTTTTTGAACTTTTTTTAACAATGTGGTAGATAAATGACAGCACTTGATAAATGGGAAAATGAGTTAATTAGAATACCATCAATTGTTGAAATATTTTGCAAAAATAGGGACTTCAGCATGCTGAATTTGAATACTTATCACTTCATTCACATCATATCCTATTTTTTGTTTCAATCCAATGGATGATACGATTGAAAAACACTTGTAAGAAATGGGCATTAGCATTTTACACATAATGATCCAACACATACAAAATCAACACTATAAATAATGCAGTCATCAACACCAAGCATAAGAAGAGAAAGTCTTAGTCCCAAAACTTTGGAATTGGGTATGCATCCTCAAGAGACTAATTGGAATGAACCACATGTACACAAGCAACGATGATATTTTAACGATATATGTCATAGTTGGTCCTTCAAATTTTTTCCAATCTTTCTTAAGTTATAAAAATACATAATTGAATGGCATATAGCATGCATTTTGTTTCAAGTTGCATTTAGAAGAATGCCACGGTTTAAAATTAGCGTACCTAGTCTGCGACACCACCACTTGTCGGTACCTCATTCCGCTTAGGGCATGTTCTTCGGTTATGCCCCTTTTGGTCACACAACCCGCATTGCACCTTCCTCCCCCCCTCCTTCCACGGTGTGGTTCTCGGCCGTCTCCCACTCTCGTCCATCTCATTCCTGATTTGTGTTGAGACAGGGCGGCCTTTCTCTCGAATCAATCGGGGGTTAGGGAGGACCCTTCGAGTTTCTTCAGGATCCGGCCATGATAATCTATCTTTCAACGCAGGGAAAATGGGAGCATAGCTCCGAAACAGTGCATCCACGCTATAGCATGGGTCAATGTATTGCTCTGCATCATGTCGATACCTAATACAAACTGCAATGACATGTGAACATGGTATCTTGTACAACTTCCATTTTTGACATGTGCAACTTCTTTGCAACAAATTAACTCCATGTGTGTGATCCCCATGTCCAGCACTCTCTGGATTATGCGGTGTATCTACTTGATATGATTGTTGTTGCGCGCTCAATCTTGTCACCCTATGACGCTCCACCTTCGCCTTATTTCTCATGAAGATATGCAAGGCATATTTAGTCCATTTTTGTCCCGAATTTGACTGTGCTATGCTCTTATTGCGACGATCATCGAAGTAAGAATTCAATTTGAACCATGTGTATTTCACCATTGCCGTAATGGGCAAGCTACGAGCACCCTTTAGAAAACCATTGAAGCACTCAGAGACGTTTGTCGTCATTGCCCCATAACGATAACCCTTGTCAAAACTTAGAGCCCATTTCTCTTTGGGCACATCCTTTAGATATTGGTGCGCATCCCGGTTGACATTCTCAATTAACTCGAAGGTGGTATTGAACTTTCGCTCCTGGGTAGCACTTGCTGCCCTTCATACTAGATTCTTTAAAGTTTCATTGTTCCATCTAGTGTTGACGTTACTACATAGATGACGAAGGCAGTAACGATGTTCTGTCATGAGAGGCCGCAGGGAAAAGTCTCGATTATTGTCTCTAAAAATAGCTTGTATCCCAAGGTGTCTGTCAGATATGACACACAGGTGTCTCCGGTCAGTAACATACGTTCTTATACAAGCCAAGAACCAACCCCAAGTCTCTGTGCTCTCGCTCTCGACAACGGCGAAGGCTACTGGATAAATTTTATTATTAGCATCTGTCGCCATTGCAATCATCAATTTCCCTTTATATTTTCCATAGAGGTGGGTTGCATCAATGCAAATCACAGGCCTACACTTCTTGAACCCAACAATACATGGACGAAATGCCCAAAATACGGACTTGAATGTACAGGTTCCCTGTTCATAATTATCGTCCACTATTAACTTATACTCTGTACCCGGACTTGCGTCCTTCAGTCCTGCCAAAAAACGCGGCAACTCCGCATAAGGAATATATGAAGCCGTATGATAAGGAATTGTCAGTTTTCTTTGTAATTACTTTCATGATTCACACTTAAGGAAAGATGATATGCTCATATGAAAATTATATGCTCAGGTGCATAAAAATTGTAAATTGTCATTGTAACTACACAGAAACTAATCATTACTTGAATAAGAAATTGAGAATTCAATTCAGTAAAAAAGAAATCAACCCTAACAATTTAACACGACAAAATTTTGAAGAAAAAAAAAAATTCTAAGAAGAAGGCCATTGTAAAATTCAACTCTAGTTTGTAAGCTCTTTGCACCACCAATGGCTTCCGTACGAACAATTACAGTATACTTACAAGAATATTCAAATGATATTCGAATTTATTTAGTGACAATTGAAATGCTATTGGATTTTGCTGTATTACTTTTAAAAATCTTGTTGAAAAGTAGTTCAGGAAAGTAGACCTACTCCATTTTCCCACATTATAAAACATTATACTTTGGGGTTTCTTTCCTTCTTTTTCCTCCTCTTGTTTGTATAAAAATAAAAAATAAAAGAAGAAGAAAGAAAGAAATTAAGAAAGAAAAGGAAAAAAGAAAACCATTTTGTTTTATTTCTTTTACGTCTCTATAATCCTGTCAGCCTCAATTGTTCCTTCATTTACAAACTTGGGCTAGGGGTGTATTATTCTTCTTTACAATAACTCACACTCTGGAATATACGTAAAAGATTGAGAAATCTTAGATACTTCAAAAATTCGTGGAACAAGCTACCTGAATTGGGGAGACTGAAAAAGTACAAGAAATTGCTTGTTTATGGTCATGAGTTCATTAAAACCATCTTTTTACATTTTTGCTAGCCCTGAGCTTCATCACAAGTTCCTCACGCTGAGCGATTTCCTCAGCGTATCTGAGGCTCATGTGGAGGTATCGCTGGCGAATGTCTACTAACTCTGCCTCTAGTGATGATTTTGTGCGTCCATTACTTTCTTTTGCCACTATGTCATCTTCTGCTATTGATTTTTTAGGAGTGTGCATGGTTGTTTCGGCTTTTAGACAACCTGCAGCAAAGATGCAGAAAATTCTGTTGAGAATGAAAAGTAGAACTAAAAAAATTAAGTAGAGTTTTGCATGCTTACGGCATATGCTAGTTTCCTGTAAGAAAATAAATTACAGTTCTTTTATTTGCTATTTATTGTTGAGTAATAAGAGTAAAAATCAGACTCCTAGAATATGATGATTGTGGTTAAGAAGTTTGTTTTTGATCACTATTTCAGAAAAAGTCAAGGAATCAACATTAAAAGCTTTGATCAATGTACATTATTTGTGTAAGTGTGGTAGGCTGAAGTCAGTAAGAATCATTTTTTTGTAGTTTTGTAATCCATATATAGACCAAAAAGATACTATCAGTTTTGGGAATCTCGTCTTCTCATATTCTCATTCTGCAAAATTAATTAGAATTAATGAGAAGAATCTAATTGCATCCAAGGAACTAAAAATGGAAAGCCCTTTCTGTTTCCATCTTTGCTTGTTTTTAAATGAAGATTTCCTTCACAAAGCACGAGAAGCATATACAGATGATACCATACCAAGCAATAAAATATGCACATTTATGTGTTTTGAAGGTATAAGATCCTAATTTTATAGATACCTGTCAAGCTCAGCTTTATATTTTAAATTTGCTTCCATAGCCTTGGCAAGTTCATGCTCAAGCAACTGAATCTTTGAAGCAGGATCGACTCCAACAGCAAGAGGACTTTCATCAAGAATCTCATTGCCACTACCATCCTTTAAGAATTAAACAACAGCGTAATATGTTGTGAAAAAAAGTTTAAGATGAGATCATCCATACTAAAGGATTCCTTTGCAATTCAATATTCTCATGCAGATATAACAAGAGATATATGCATGATCAAAGAGATGAGAAAATGTTCTTTTGGTGACAATCAGCAGATTTTCCACCATCCGTTTAGCCCTATCTAAATAAGTTGAGTCTAATGTACAATAGCTATGGGGCAATATTTGAATAAACCAAATATTCGGATACCCTACCTCTCTTTGATATTGGTTGCTACAAAGCTTCTGATGATCTTTTGCAAGTTCTTGTACTTGAGCAGTCTTCAATGATTGCTTATTTTTATTATCACGTTGCTGACTTGTGTTTTTCACCACTTCATTCTTCTAAACCAATGTACAAGTAAAAAGGCTATTTAGTTAGTGTTGACACTGAATATTACCATGCAATTGCAGAACAAATGAAACTGACCTTTGAGGGCTTCATATCTTCATGGATAGGAGTAACTTTAGCATGGGTTTTAGACAAACTAGGAACCTTCATAGTGCTGGACTCCCTCTGGTTCTGCTTCCCGTCCTTCATCAGCTTTAATTCTTCTTCAAGGGCTTGAACCTTTGTTACACACTGATCTTTAAAATAGTTTCCTCATTTCGAATCCTATCTTTCTGTGTATTTCCACCTATTCATTTTAATATTCTAATTTTAGCATGAATATGTTACTTCTTCCCAGTCTAACTTTCAATACCACAACGCATACTGAGTCTAATAGCAGTCTAATAAAAATTTTCCTTCAACTTCATAAGTATTCTATGATCACACAATACTCTTTATGTGCTTCTCCGCTATGATAGGAATGATAATATACCTATGTTATATAATGGCCTTCGTTAGCTTCATATGAAGTTAT
Organism: Quercus lobata; assembly: GCF_001633185.2. Classification (NCBI taxonomy): domain Eukaryota; kingdom Viridiplantae; phylum Streptophyta; class Magnoliopsida; order Fagales; family Fagaceae; genus Quercus; species Quercus lobata. The sequence continues at coordinate 55,037,235 of NC_044913.1, read as the reverse complement.
GACAAAGTGGACCAAATCTAAAAACTTTGAAGAAGGTTTAAAATTAGAACAGGATGTTGCTTTCATAATAAAGACATAAAATATCTCTCCCAAAAGGGGGAAAAAGAATCAGATAGGTATAAGAAGAAGGTCCTAATTTTTTTTCTAATGATGTGTAACGTGGCAAAGTCTAAACAAACACCAAGAAACAAATAGCATACAATTGTACAACTCACTTGTAAAATTGTCCCATGATTGCACTTTTTCAATCTTAGTGAAACTGGAACAGGAGCAGGTGAACTCATATAGCCTGTCATATTGACTGTAGCCTCTCCAAGGATGCCAGATCTAGCTGAACCCTACAGTAAGAAAGTCATCCAAAATTATTTAGATAACCAGAATGTTTAAACAGATGGAGCTAATGACTACAAGTCTATAACACACACATTCTAATAGATAAACTGAAATAAAAAAGAAGTACAAGAAGCACAATCAAAATTTATTTAGAGGCTGGAAAATTGGCAAAGAGAGAATGTCATGAATCATATCTCATTTAGCAGGAAAGAAAAAAGGAAGATGAAAAAAGGTTAATGACCAAAAGAAAGAGTATGTGGTAGAAACAACAATACCATGGAGACAACAAGCTTGAAGAAACAATCATGTAGCTCCTTTGAAGAGTCATCCTGAAAAAAACATATAGTTTCTGAAATAGAATCCGTCCACTGACAACTTCCATTATGTACAAGTGCTTTGCTTGACTTCGCAATTGTTTTCCCAGTTTCAATAGAGATAATAGATACAACCAACTTGTCCCAGCCTTTTGGTACCTTTTACCAAAAAAAAAAAATTAGTACTATGTAAGTACTGAACAAAAAATCCTTCCAAAACTTGTAACTGCTCAACTGAACCTGAAAATTCCCCCCCGTCTAATTTGATATGGCAGTAGCTGACCTTTACAATAAAGGGTTCCTCATAATTTTCAAAGGTGAAAAATTTGATAAATATACAAATACATAGTAAAAATTCCAGCCCTTGGCAGGTGAGATTTGAAAGGTTTGGGTCGCCAAATCCACTCTACATTGGACCTAAATCTAAACAATGTTAATAATTCCACTTCGTAGACCCTTTCTAGAGGCTGAACACACAATTAATAATAAAATTCACAGTTATAATTGCATCTACATTCGCTACGCCCAACTTCAACAAAAAGTTTCCTTGTATTGCATTTCTAAACATCCCACATTCATCTCTACAATTAGCAAATACCCATTAATAGAAACATCCCATAACAACTGATTGTTGCCACAATGCTTACTAAAGCATGCACAATGCTTATCAACCACTACCTTGAAATCATCTATATAAGAATGCCTATAACATTCCAGTCTATATCTTGTAATCCATGTGGATTGCATAATAGTGGCTCATCATATAAAATATATACAAGAAGATCCTATACATGACAAAAAGATCCTATACCATTACAAACCCAAAGTAGCACAAATTCTGCCCTTGACTCATTCTCGTTTTCTTCTCCTCACCGGTTCCTTCACTGGTCTCACCTTGCCTGAAAAGAACACAACACAAGCAAATATTAATATGCAAATGATTTAACTATAAAGCGATGTATATGTAATCGGTATCGAATCAAACTATAGTACCATGTCCAGTCCCATAGTCAGGAGGATGTGTCCGTGTGCGTTGCAGCCTTCGTGGCCGATCCTCGATGTGCGAAGGCTCTGCTGGGGGGGTGGGTATCTGTGTCTGGATAAACTTGGTATGCACAAACTCAGGGGGGACAGCAACAGGGGTAGGTCGCCCAGGAGTGGGCATGAACCTCATCTCATCTCTATCATCTAAAACTGCGGGGGCAGGGCCGGCAGTCAGTGGGGGAGACGTACGGGTGGTGGGCAACAGAGATGTACTAGGGGGTGTGGGTGGGCAAGTACCATCGCTCCTCATGGATGGGGACCCAAATGTGTCTCTATGGGCAAACGTATGGGATGGACCCGCATCATCGTGTGCCATGGAGCCTACGTCATAAGCAGTGTCGTCCCACATCTCATCTGTTGTCTGACTTGCTTCCTCCATGGTGTGGTCATGCACGGGTGTGTGGCGCCGAGTAGATGTGGGAACGGGTGTGTGACGCCGACTAGATGTGGGCACGGGTGTGTGACGCGAACCAGATGTAGGACGCTGAGCAGATGTGGGATGTCGACTAGATGTGGGCACGGGTGTGTGACGCTGACCAGATGTGGGAGGCTGACTAGATGTATGACGCTGGCTAGATTGACATCCTCCACGCCCTTGACGTCCACTTGCTTGCCGACCACGTCGTACAGCTGGTTCACTTGTGTTGCCCACGTTACGTGCATGGTCCAAGGATAACCGACCGATCTCTTCAACAGCTTGCAAGGCATTAATACAGTCGGTGTAGATCTCAGACCCTGGTTCGCACTTCGTTATAATGTGCAACTGTGATTCAACCTGTCAGAAATATACAAGAGTAATGTTAGTAGGTTTAACTAAACTATGCGAACCAAAGTACATTTATAACGAAACAGTCTTTGTAAATTTACCAAAGTGTCCCAGTACGAAGTCTCTTTTGTAATATGGCGAATAGTGCGGGGACGAAACCAAACCAAATACTCGTCATTGTAGTTCATCTCCCCGTGAAAGGCCGGTGCATCGGCAATTCTGGCGTGCGCAGCCCATTTAGCAATATGCGGGGCATGTATTTGGGCCCAATCTTTTTCGTGCTTGCCCTGGAGGGTGATCTTGTGCAGTTCAATTGAAGTATCAACATTTTCTGGTATGCCTTGCTTCATCCCAAACTGTCGAAGAACACGTTCGGGATGATGGCCTTCAACCACCCAAAAATGTATCAGCGGCACAATAGACCTCCATATACGTTGGCCTGCCGTACAATATGCGGGTAGAGAACGCAAATAATTTCTGTACGGCTCCCAAACAATCTGCAATGATTCAACAGATGCAAACAACCATATTAACAATATAATTAGAAAAAATATGTAACGAATATGAACAATACATGTAACTCTGAAATTAAGAATGTTTTTTTTTTTTTTGATAAGTAAGAAAGATATATAATTAAGAATGTTTATTCACTCCAAAGTGAATTGTAAGTACAAAAACTACATGCTAAAGCGGTTCCCACTTGTAAGACACGATACCTGATTTGGCCGCAGTAAAGTAAGCGACACACGATAGGCACGTAGGACGTGCATCGAATGTTCAGTTGTTATCTTAGCCCCTTTCCATCTAGCAAACAACACAGACATAACCTTCATATTAGTTACTTACATAATTCCCATGCGAACAAAGTTAATGAGGAAAAGGAAAATCAGTACATATGCTAAGATGCTACATACCTGACAGCAAGTGGACCTGGAGGCAATGCCTGGTGTGGATGCCTCATCACAGGACATATGTGGGGAAACCTCGCCCACGCCCACAACTGCACCAATAGTAGTGCACCCCCAATCTGCTTAGCTGTCTTCTCTGATGCCTTACAGAGGTGTCTATAGAGCCAACTTAGTGCTGCACTACCCCAACTATACTTCTTTCCGTTGCTGATTGGATCGAAATATTGCAAATACCTAACTGAGATCCGTTCTCCAAACTTATCCATAAATAGCGTACCACCTAACAACTCCAATATGTAAAAACGAGCATACTTCTGCACAAGCGCCTCAGGGGCATCAACCGGGAGAGGGTCGCGAAATTGATCCTCAAGCCATTTGGCTTTTATGCTCGCCCCTTCCAGCACTCCAGTGTTCTTTCTGTTGTTTCTAAGTTCTCTATTTGGCGGTATACGCCCTAGCAATCTTCTGCAGACGTCACGCCAACTGCCCGTCGAGGGTATAGATTCCACCAACGGCAAGCCATCTACAGGTACCCCCATTATAACCTCCATATCTTGTAGTGTGATGGTCATCTCACCGTGGGGCAAGTGAAATGAGTGCGTCTCCGGCCGCCATCTCTCCACCAACGCTGTGATCAATGCGTGGTCAATGTCCATATGTGGGACCCGAAGCAGCCCATCTAACCCCGCATCAGTGATATAAGCGAGAATTCGTGGATCTAACCCATCTACCCCTCCTTCAAGCAGACCTTTGTCTCGGTGACGACAAGTCAATACACCTGGCACTTCCTGCAAATAGAGCAGCGTAGTATTAATAATAATTACAATACCACATAATAAGTACGCTTCAAAGTTAAATTCCGCCCATCTTTCGACTACATATATTGAACAAGTGCATACCTCGCCTTCCAAATGAGCATCCAAAAGCAAACTTGAACGATGCTTATCCTGCCTCGTGCACAAAGTCTGTATAGCTCCATGTGGGTCCATATCTGGCATTTGGAAACAACATCAAGACAGTCTTATTTATTTATTTTTAATTATAAACAAATTTGTCTGAAAATTGCAACATTATTCTTCTAATACAGTCTTTCACTGATTTAATAAATTATTTTAGAAAAGTTAGTTATCAAAGCATGTGTTTCGACAATTGATTCATTTAACAAATTAACATTTCTTTTGATAAATTAACATAGTATCAAAGCATGTGTTTCTACAATTGAAACTTATCTCTACACTACTAAAATAAATTATAAATAACATAAAAACGTGTTAAAATAATAATTAAATTCACTATTTTTTAACATGAGACAGAACTTTTTATCGTGCAATGTGTGCATGTGCGTGAGTGCGTGAAAAGATTTGTGCAGCTCATGGGTCCGGGATACAATTATAATTTTCCGAGTAACATTGGAAAGATATACATTTGGACCACAATACCAAGTTCCCGTTCACATTGGCAATCAGTATTCTCAAAACCATAGCAGTTTCCTTAAAGAATAAGAGATTGCAGTCATTAATAAATTTTAATTGATTTAATTAGTACAAAATCTTGAAATAAATTTTGATGTTGTCACTTTTCGCCATTTGGGTTATTTACATACCAATCACACCCAAAAAATGCCAAAAATGTAAGCACATCATGGGTAGTTCAATTTTCTTCTCAAATATAGAGTTTTAATGGCTTATTGACTTGAATAAAATGAATTACAAAAAAAAATTGAGTATGCGATTGTGTGGTGCAATAACATTCTTCACAATACAAATTGCATAAATTCTCTTTTTAATAAATCTAAAATATTCAAATAAACTTGCATATTCACATTTGCATTAACCTAGTATGCTGAAAAAATTATTGGAGACAAAAGCCACTGCCATTCTTGAACAGAAAGAAGCAGCAGAAAGAATGAAAGAAAACAAAATCAAACATAAAATGAAGAAACAATAAAATTCCAGCAATTATGAAATAATAGCACCACAAGTATGGACTGAGGTGTGAGCCTTGTCTTCCTTAACTATATTTAGCAGAAAGAATAACATCTTCCATGATATGCGTATTGAACAATGTTGGAAAGATCAATACATGGGGAGGGAAACTACAAAGTACAAATCATGGAGTATCATACAAGAGCAAAACGATCACAAATGTTGCTTCTTATTTTTATAAGTGCAAATTCAACCAACAAGTTACAAGCTTTCCTCTTCACATGGTTAACTTGCTGCTTTAGACTTGAAAAGAATGAGACTTGAGAGTATTAACTCTAAAGTTTTAAGGATTATTAGAAGTTCACCGTTGTATAAAGAAGAGAATAACAGATTTCCATATGTTAGTTTGAAAAAGAAAGAAAAACCTATGAGATTCTTCCAACTTGAAATTTGAGCTCTAGTTGTATATATTGTCTGGCTGTGAGTCTATGACATCAAATGGTGGACTAAGATCTCAACAGAAGGGGAACAAAAACAAAGACAAAAACAAACTAAGTACATGCATGTATGACTTTAATACTATGTTAATTGTTTGAGTATCTATTTCTAATTTAAGAACAAAACTATACCTTAAGGTAATCCTAAAAGGTAGAGTCACAAAAAGAGAGAGATTAAAATAAAAAATAAAATCATATGTTAAAAGATGATATGTTGAAGTGACAAAATTTGGTAATATCACCTCAAGCAGAACTTTTAATTTGATGTTAGGGGATGACCAAAGCAATACACCAATTTATGCCAGTAATCCTTGTACTAAATGACATTTTCTTTTCCTTTAAGCAGAGGATGGTGGATAAATTAAGAAGAGTTATGAATGTACCTAATGTGAGAGGAAAAAAGAAAAAAGAAAAGAAAAAGGAAAGCAATGCCCTATGCCTAGTAATCAGGAAAAGGGAGGACAAAGTAGGGGAATGCATGAGATACATAGTTATGAAACTCACTTGAGGAATAGTAAGTGAAAAGTTATATACTTCAAAAGTTTTTTGATGAAGTTATACCAAAAGAGTTTGAGTTAGTTCAATAACCTAGAGGATAAAGGCCTAGAGAATAATTTGAGGTACATAATTTTGGAACTCACTTACAGAATAATAAGTGAATAGTTATTTGGTTGAAAAAGGTTTTAGACAAATAAAGTTATACAAAAAAGATTTGAGTTAGGTTAATAGGCTAATGGGTTGATGATATTCTATCTCCTATATGAATTTTGTGTCCGAGGTTTGATCGCCCACAATTTTAGACTAATCTAGAAAAAAAAAAAAGGAAAACTTTGAATTAGTTTCAAAATTAAGTAAGATTGAAGGAAAAAATGTTGATGCTTTTAACTGTAACAATACGTATTGAAAAATATATTTTCCATTTGCTAAGAAGAATAAATTTTGAGGTCTTAAGTGTCTAGCATAATTGCTGTATGGTATAGAATTGATGAATAGAATGAATGGTACCGCAGTTGGAATTGATAGGTGGGTAAAAAGGCTAGTGAAAAGGAAAACGAATGGTTAGCCTTTAACATGAGTGAATGATAGTAAGGTCGATTATCAAAAAAAAAAAAAAAAGAATGATAGTAAGGTCACCTACAATGCCGACTGCACAAAGCACAGGAGCACACAGCCAAAAGAAAGATGATGGTTTAAAAAAAAAATATTACAAATTGATATTTTTTAAAATAGTACAACCTCATTTTGTGATATGGCTTTCTAAAGAGTTACAAATAAAAATTGAAGCCATATGGTTTTTCCACTTTGAGACACCAATTTGCTAATGATGATAAGCTCATAACTACATTGATGCTGATCGCTATCTGCTATTGAGACTTCTTTATTAATTTCATAAAACAGTATTCATGATAGTTACATGTTTTTAGACCATCAATTTATGGACAGCCAATTTGGATTTTCTTGAAAACCAGTTCTATTAATGCAGAGAAAAAAAAAATATTATTTACTAGGAATAAGGAATATATATATATATATATATAGTAGCTCATATGGTTATATGCAACATCATTATATGTGATCTGTTTCAACTTTCAAGTTTAATGCAAAAAAGTGAAACATTAGAAGTGCGACAATGAATTCTATTTGTGTGTAAGAGTTTAGAGGCTATATATCTTAAAACACTGCCACATGAATTTGTTCTATATATAGGTGTTACTTTAATAAGCCTATATTAGGTTATAATAAATATTTCGAAACTATTGCTAAATATCTCCTATCTCCTATAGTTTCACACTTTGAAACATGGCATAAGATTACACAGATAATTCCTAATTTCCTATTAATCACTAAATAGTACGATATGCTGCCTGTATGGTGTATATATGTGTATCATGAAGATCCCTTTTTATTTCCTTAATCTTTGCATTTAGAAAAAAAATACTAATTACTTGTGGAGAAAACAGTAAAATATATTTCATGTCCATTCAATTAGTTCACATTTGTCAAAAGATTTTTTTTTTTTTTTTAAACACTATTTTTTTTTCCATCTATTTGTTTTGCATTTATCAGTAATATTTTGACTTTCATTCCATTCTAACCAGAATATTCCGTTCTGGTACATAAATAGGTACACTATATACCTAATATTTTTGTCTTTGTCAAAAGTCAGAAGCCTAAATTGGCCATTTGGACAAAATTTTGGCATGAAATGAGATCTAACTTTGTGGATTAGAGTTTGAGGTTTGGAAACACCTCATTTAAGAGGACCTTTGTTGTAATGCAAGTAACAATGAAAGACAAAGACTAGAATGACTACAATTTCTAAGAAACTAAGTACCGATATCTAAGTTATTTCCAATGCAATGGATTTGAAGTAATCTAATTCGAAATAAATTGGCTTGAAGTGAAATATAAGTAAACAAACTAATTCAAACTAATTCAATTCAAAGTAAACTACATAAACCATATACTAGTCATCATTCTAAAACCAAACTAATTGAAAGCAAGCACAGCAACTAGATACAAGAAACTAACTTAATTAAACTTGATCACAAAGTTCACAGAAAGCACTTACAAACATAAATTCTTCACTACTCCTAAGAACTACAATATCTCCTACAAAACTAAGTACAAATGATCTCAACAAATTTTTTAGTGTATTCGCGGTGTTATTTTCTGTAGAATATGCCTCTATTAATACTTAAGATTTTAGCGGTTATTATCATTTATCAATTTATGCCTTCCATGTGTTTCCTTGCTAATTGTTAATGACACTTTCCAAATTTTCAACTATTCTCAGTAAACTTCTTACAACTTCTTTGAGGCAATTATTCCAAAGTTAACTGCATCAATGCCATGTGTCGCTTTTGCAGATGTGTGTTTCAAAAATTGCTCAAGGCCCTTAACTACGTTGAGGGAATTGCTCCACCCTGCCCTCAACTATTCGAGTATTACTATGCCTAGCATTAGTCCTAGTTTTCAATTATTTTTACTGGGGGCACCACATCACCTACACCTTTTCAGTTGTACGTTTCTTACTGTGCCTCTATTTCATCCCACTTCAGAATTATTTTAACCCCAACAGAAACCATTACAAACAACATTTAACTCCATGGCAATTGTCATTTAAGCCCAAGAAGAGAAACACGTGAAATGAACAATTGTCAGTCTCTCACCTAACTGCCAAGGGCCTCAAGTACAAATAGAGGACTCGTTTTCAAGAAAAAGAAACCTAACAAACTTGCTTATACATAATGCAATGATCATTCTCTTTCTTAAGAGTCTTGAAAGCTGATTATAGAGATGTTTTGATGGGATTCAAGGCTGCTAAGATGGGTTTCTTCAACACTTGACTGGTGGCATTGATGGAGGTTGGTGGCAATAATTGTGGATGGATGGGTATGGATTCAATGGGTATAGAGAGAAAATTTAAATAAATAAAAATACAAACCAAAAAAATAGTAATTTACTAGGAAAAAAAAATATAATATAATTTTTATGTGCTCAAAACAGCATAGTTTACAGGATGTGGTTTAATACTGTACATCAAAACTACATTGTTTTCAGCTTAGTAGGAATTTAACAACGGCCCCAACAACGGGTATTGACAAAGGGACGCATATCAAAGCGTATTATACTTTTCGGATCCAAAATCTAAATGTTTAAACTTTAAGCTTTAGAGACAAAACAAAATGACCACGTACTTTAAGAAACAAAGTGCAATTTAATCAAATATAAACATTCCTCATCTCTCTATAACATTTGAGACAAGTAAAGAATATTTCCATTCCTTCCATCGCATATAATCAGCCCTACCAGGAAATTAGAATGGGGCAGAACCATGTCAAATTTTGTTAATTTGCAACAAACTCCTAAAGTATTATTCTCACTGTTTCGGTATCACTCATAGCTTTTTATGAGACAGCATGAACAAAACATTTATGTTATATAGGGACGAACTGCTCTAATATATGTCAAATAAAAATTTTATATTTTATAGAATCTTATACTAACAATTGAATTACTTTTCAACACCATTCTCTAGGTTAGAGAGTTTCCAAATACGAATTGAACAACTCTTCTTGTTTGAGCTTACTGAGTTGCTAATCCAGAGTTCATCCAGTACATGTTTATGACTTAAGAGACAAATATGGCCCTAACTCACAAATCACAATTCACGTGTCTGCTTCCAAAAAAAAAAAGCGTTATCTTACATCATTAGCATCTTGGACTTCATTTTGAATCTTAGTAAAACTAGGGTCAAAGCTTGGATCCAATGCACTAGAGCACTGGACCCAATCCCAGTCTGTAAAACTATATGCATTTTTAAATTTAAACACTACTAAAATCAAGTGAAAATTAACACAAATCACACATAGGTCACTTCCTAGTTGAGGTTTACCCTCAATATAAGTTGGCTTACTGACACATGTATCATAAGCCTCTTCTTGTCAGTGTAGAGTAAATGTTCAATTTGTATAAGCTATAATGGAAAGATAATTTTGAAACCAAAAATCTACGATCAAGTATACCCAATGCTCCAATCTGGCTCCAGAGAATGGTTTTGTAACTACAAAATAACATTTACAGCATCTCCTCTACAAATACCCACAAAGACCCACATATACCCACAAATACCCACAAAGACCCACAAATACCCAATGCTGAAACAAATATTGAGATAAGGAGACATACCTGGTGAATCCAAACTGAAGATGCAGACCGACAGTGACAGTGAGAGCGAGCGCGAGACTGAGAGGGAGACCGCGAGCGAGACCGAGAGCAAGAACAAGAACGAGACTCAGAATGAGAGCGACCGCGAGACTGATAGGGAGATTGAGAGCGTGAGGAAGATGATAGCGAGATTGAGAGGGAGATTGAAAAAGTGATGGCGAGATTGAGAGGGAGTTTGAGAAAGTGATATCTGAGATTGAGAGGCAGATTGAGATTGAGAGGGAGTTTGAGAAAGTGTAAGTGTGGGTAGCAGTCTAACAAATGGTTTGGTTTGTGGGTAACAGGGGGACAACGGGCTTTTCTGGTACTCGAGCTTCTTGAGCTCGGGTACCAAGCTATTTTTTTAATTCCTTATTTCCATGTCACGGTGCCAGGTGGATTAAAAAAACATGGTACTCGAGCTCACCAAGCTCGAGTACCAGAAAAAGTGGTACATTGCTATATAGTTCGGAAACAGTGTTTCTGAGCAAATTATTTTTAAAATTGATGGTAATGGGCCATTTTTGCCAACTTACTTAAGCTATTTATGGGCTTTTGTTGGACCAAATAATAATTTTTTGAGTATTGGGCTGAGCCTTTGGAATTATGATTGAAGGCCCAAGGAATAAAACCCAGAAGAGCAAGCCTGAACTTGCAGTTATATGCTAGCACGTGAAAGGCACGTTACAAAATCAGGCTCCTGTGACGTCATGTACAGTTATTACAACGGTTACATATTAATAGCCGTTATTAAAAAACGTGGAAGATTATAAGGGCTACTAAGCAATAACCAGCATGGGAAATATGGCACAATGATGAAGCTGCAATGTACATGTGGCGTTAAGAGACATTATAATAGGCATGTCCTCAATGTATAAATAGAGGCCTCAATTAATAAAGAAAAGAACAGCAAGCCAAACGAACAAACCAGAGAATTTGTTCAAAGCACATAACAACGACCATAGAATATGAACTAGTCTCTTAGTCTTTTAGGCATGTAAGGAGATCTTCATCGTATGCTTGTAAGTTTATGTCTAGGTAATTGTATTTATGAATATTAATTTTAAAGTTTATTGCAATTTATATATGTTTGGGGTAATTTGATCTATATGAATGCCCATTTCAATTCAATTTAGTGCCATTATGATTGAATCAACTGAATTTTTGTGATTTCCCTTTAATCGAGATGATTTGCTTTAGTACAATTCCAATCGAGAAGACTTATTTCGAGCTCTTTAATTTTCAAATGATGCAACTTGTCTTAGTCAACTAGACATTTAATTTTGCCTAGTCATTTTAAAACTTAGTCACTTTAGCATTTCTCATTCCCTTTAATTGTTAACTTGTGCATTAAAAAGTCTCATTAATTAGTTAGATGTTCCCGGACTCCAGACCCTAGTCTTTGAGGTCAAATAGTACTTCAAGCTAGTAACAATGTCTTGAGAACCATCTCAAGGTAGCATCAGTTGTGTAAGGTTCATCGCAAATAACCTGCAAGCAACTGTAAACACTAAAATTAATTTATTCGTTCAAACATCTTTATCAGGCTTTGGAGCTTTGGAACGAAGGATACCCTCTTGTTTCAATCTTTCTTCAAGGGCAACTCTTACTTTTAACATTTCCATGCTTGGTACACTTGTATACCAACTTGATCACTCTTACCATATTTTAACTGTTGCACATCAGCCAAATTGCGGCAACTAAAATTTTGTGTTAATTGAAAAGGTGAATGGGGGAGATAGCCTAGACAAGGCAAAGTAGCATAAAAAGATTTATATGTAGAAGACTCCAATTATTTAGGATTGCAGCTTAGTGTTTTTTTTTTTTTTTTTTTTTTTTTTTTTTTTTTTTTTTTTAATTGAGTTAAAAACAAAAATGTCAAAGGGAACAGGTGGATTTTCAGTTGTTTTTTTAACAGTTTTATTGGGAAAGTAGGATCAGCAACAGCATGCTTTAGAAGTGTTAAGCTGTTCCAACATGGAATGTTTGGTATCAACGAAATACTTGTTCATGTTGGTATTCTCTTTAATCTTTGTGAGAATTTGAGAACGAAAATTCTGTATTGCATTAATCAAAAAAGAATATACAAGAGCCTATTTATATAAGAATTGATACAAGAGCTAAAAAATATCTAATCCTAACTAACTCCACTTTGTACGGATCTAACCACTGTACACCCTTGGTGCGATGGTCACTCCACAAGTATAAATGCTTGTGGGGTGTGGGGGGTAAGGGCCGGGGTTCAAGTCTCCAGGAGAGAGCTTCACACTTTATACGAATCTAGCCCTTACAACCAATCAAAACATTACACGTGTCTATGTATAAATAGCTACTTAACTACTGAGGCAACTAATTCAAAAACTACAAGTCATATTAGCAGTTCTAGAGTGTCGTATAAGTGTTACTACTGCAAATCTTCCAGTGCTCTATTTTGAAGCCCTGCCTCTCTGCCTGAAGGTTTGCTTCTTTGCAATGAATGCTTGCTTCAGCCTTGCTTCAATCCTAGTTCATCCTCAGGCTTACCCTTTTGATCAAGGAAGTCAATACTATACCGGAAGCTATAACAGTTTGGCCAGCGGTACAGTATATTTCAGATACCGGTTAATACCGGTGTACCGTTTCGGATTTAACATTATTTTATATAATACTTTCATGTAAATAAGTCATTCAAGATAATATATAAAAAATATCTTAAGTTCACAACTCATTAGATATAAGATCTTAGTGAGCAATGAGCACGTCACTAATAACTCATTAGATATAGACCTCTGACTTTCATCCTGAATCAACAAAGAGTACACTTTGTTGATTGAGGGCAAAGGATCAAGCAGAAGTATTTGTCCTCGAAACTGACTGTATGTTTCATTGAGTTCCATCAAAAATTGCATCACAGAATCTTGCAATTGATATTAAGTCAACTTCTCATTGATTGAGCACTTGCAAGAACCACAAGTACAACAAGGCAAAGCTCTATAATTCTCAATCTCATCCCATAGTACATTCAACTGAGTGAAATAATCTGTGATAGAAAGCTCTCCTTGTGTAATTGTTGCAAGTTGCTTTTGAAGTTGGAAAAGTCTTGGTCCATTCTTCTGAGAAAACCTATTCTTCAGATCTGTCCATACCTCCAAATCAGTGTTCGTAGACAATACTAGCAAGAATTTTGGGAGAAACACATTTGAGAATCCAAGAAACCACCATATCATTGCACTTAGTTCAGGCCTGAACAAGCAAAGGACTCTTTGTCATGGATGGAGTCAGTGAAAGACTGCCATCAATGAATCCTAATTTGCTTTTTGCTCCCAAAGCTCTTCGCATTGACTTGGCCCAACTAGGGTAATTGTCATTGACTAGAGGTTGCGCAACAAGAATCGCGCTTGGATTCTCTCCATAGTGCAAAAAGAAAGGGTGAGATTCATCAATGATTGTGAAAAATTGTGTAGCATTCGCCATTGAAGGACCTTGAGAGTGAAAGGGAAAATGAAGCTAAAGGAAAAGAAAAATCTAGAAGAAAGCAGAGTGCTCTAATACCATGTGAGAATTTGAGAACAAAAATTATGTATTACATTAATCAGAAAAGAATATACAAGAGCCTATTTATATAAGAATTGATACAAGAGCTAAAAAGTATCTAATCCTAACTAACTCCGCTTTATATGGATCTAGCCCTTACAACCAATCAAAACATTACATGTGTCTATGTATAAATAGCTACTTAACTACTAAGGCAACTAATTCAAAAACTACAAGCCATATTAGCTATTATAGAGTGTCGTATAAGTGTTTCTGCTGCAAGTCTTCCAGTGCTTTTGAAGCCCTGCCTCTCTGCCTGAAGGTTTCTTCTCTACAATAATGCTTGCTTCAGCCTTACTTCAATCCTAGTTCATCCTTAGGCTTACCCTTTTGATAATCTTCTTCAAATGTAGCGGTATCCAGTCTGAATTTGTTAAAGGAATTTCGAGTAGTTTTGAACTGAAAGATGAGACCACAGTCTACACCAATTGGTTCTACTGTTAATAGTGCTTGGATGCTGAAGGTGTTGTCATAGCATGCAGGTGTTCTAAAATCCCATGAGTTCAAGGCCTCTTGGACTTTTTTTCTCTCAGCAATAATTGAGGCAACTATATTCTCACAAGAGATGAGGATTATTTTTTTTTTTTGTGTGAAGCCATTAGTGTCTCATAACAATGATGTTCTTCAAATGCTCCGTTTGGCCATCTAATAGAGGAATTCAACTGTTGTTGCTAGAAAGCCACATTTGCCACATTACAAAAAACTGGGCCTATAGTGGCGTTTGTAAAACGCCACTATAAGTACTAAAAATGCCACTATAGGCCCATTTAGGCTATAGCAACGTTTGCTATAGTCGCGTTTACAAACGCCACTATTGTACCGCAACTATAGGTCTACCCTATTTTTTTATTTTTAAAAAATGCTACAGCAGCATTTTAGAACGCCACTATAGGTCTATAGTGACAGTACAATAATGGCGTTCTACAAACGCCACTATACCCGAAAACCACCAACAAAAGAAAATTTTGATTACCAAAAAAAAATACAAAATACAAACACTATAGCCTAGCAAATTCAAAATGAAACACAAACCCAATAAAAAAATTCAAAATCAAACACAATATGCTCACATCCAAAAAAAAAAAAAAATAGCAATTCCACCCCAACACATTCAGCCACCATAGACCAACCTGCAGTAAGAAATCACCAAATAGATTTCGAATTTTTCACTACTTTTTTGGTTCTATTAACAAAGATATTATCAAACTTGAGATCTCTATACCTATCAATAATAAAAAGCCAAAGTCACAAAAATTAATCAAGGAAAAGACCAAAACAATCATTAATCTTTTTATAAAAAAAACTACTTACTTGCAACTATACAACCAATGGCATCAAACACAATAGCACTCTTTCTTCAATCACAAATCCCATAACAGTAGCACCATTTACAAATTTAAACAAAATTAACAAGTTGCAACACCATCTTCAAATCCAAAACCCACTAACATTAACACCACCACAAATAAAATAGGGGAAATAAAATCAAAATGGAGAGGAAGAGAAGAATAAATCTAGGTGTGTAGTGAAAGAAGAGTGAAAGATGGAAAAAAAAAAAAAGAGAGAAAAGAAGAGTGGAGAAGCTAGCTAGATGTGGAGAAAATGGATTGATAAGGTGTTAAGTTTAAATTTGAACCAATAACAACTAACTACTTATAATTTTTTGCGAAAATGTTGTAAAAATATTATGAACATAGCTTAGCCAAACTATGAGCAGGAGATGGATCAACCTAGGCGTTGGTGCTATCAACCTTCGTATCAACTTCCCACTATTGATCAGGTTTCAACTCTCTCCCATTTCCCATGATATTTGGGGCGGGAAAATGCCTTTACACATTTAAGGGAGTTCACTCCTTATAAACATATTTTCATATGCTTTCACAGGCGATGTGGGATTCCATAGATTGCAAGACCCCTTTTGGGTCTCTACAATCGACCCCTACTATCACATGTGTCCTCACGTGTCGAACTCACACTTCCAGCTAGGGCATAGATATTGTCCGCTTTGAGGCCCATACCCTTATGGTTTTGTTCTCCCCCAAAGTCGACAATATCTACATAATTGGAGTGGGTAGTTACAAAAATAAATCTAATTTACTAGTTGTAAAATGCTTAGTCACTGGAATGTATCAACAAAACTATTTAATAATTTTTGCTAATGATTCTAAACAAAATCTTTTTTTTTTCTTGTACAACAATAATTTGCATTCTAAAATACTATTAGAACTTAGAAGGATTTGTGATCATTGTGGAAAATATACAGAAATATAACAAATCATCATCACACGGCATAGAAAACAGAAAAGTAAATATGATAAGTAGCAAAGACAACACAAAAATGCAATTATTTTTTTATTTTTGTTATTGGAAGTCCAATCTTTTCTGTTCATGCTTCATTGCTTCAGCCCTGGTAGACTGAAGTCAAAAACCGCGCCTGAAGACCATAGTCTACTATCGTTACCGGCGCGGTTATCTACCTAACCATATCATAGACATTATCACATTCACACAGGATTCTACATTTGTGATCATAATCGCTTGTGACCAACAAAGAGGGATTCGTGATCTACCGAAGGTGGCACAAGGACTAGCCAACAAGAAAACACACAAGGGGGCAAAAGGAGGTCTAGGAAGAGAGAGATGCATAAGTGGAGGTCAAGATGGAAAGACTATCCTAGTTATTGATAGGGACTATGATCCAGCTCTACACATCCGAAAAACAGGGAGGCCCAAAGTTGGGTTCCATGTTAGACAAGCCAATAGTGGTTTTGAAGGGTGAGTTGAAAGTTGGGGTAGGGGGAAGGGGCCAAAAGAAGGTGCAAGGACAGACGGAAGCATTGATGGAGGTAGAGATGGAATGGCAATCCCAGCAAACATCAATAGGGACTGTAATCCAGCTCTACATAGCAAAAGAACAGATGTCCCACGAGACAATGGCAGTGCCAAAAGGCGAAATGAAAGTTTAGAGTGACTAGGTGAAAGTGGAAATGAAAGCACTACATCAAAAATTGTCTATTACATCAAGTGTTACTACAGCAAAATATGTATATAGTAGTTTTAGACAAAATATTGCATCTACAAGTTAAAATGGTTGCAATAGTAACTTAAAAGTGTTAAATTATTGCATCAACAATAATAAAGTTGCAATAACTAATAATTTTCAGCTGCAATAGAAGCTTTAATATATAAGGAAAAATTGTTGCAATAACTTAAAATGAAAGAATCGTTGTAATAAATTGATACCAACTGTTTTTGTTATCTATTGCAATAGAAATTTCGAATCAATAGCTATTGCATCAAAGTTACCATTGTAATAATTTGATATTAATTCTTTTACAATCTATTGCAATGACAAGCACGTAACTACAATGAATATATCGTTGTAATAACTTGGTATCAATTATTTCATAGTTAATCGCCGTGACAAAATGAATTAATTATCTATAACAATGAAAATATCATTGCAGTAATTTAATCCGACTTATTTTGTTAAATTATTTGCAATCTATTACAATAATTTTCGTGAAGCAATTGCTTATACTTACAAGATATTAGAAATAGTAAATTGTTTATTGCAACAATATATATATATCAATGCATCAAAGTTATTATTAAAATATTTTGGAGTTTATTGCAACAAAATTTTTTGTTGCATAAACCTATTACGTCAAATTTTATTGTAACATCTTGTATCAACTATTGCAATGACTCTAATGTTATTGCAATGGTTTTTTTCATTGCAATAAACATTTTTTCTTATAGTGTGGGATAGGTGGAAGTGAATGCCAAGATGCAGAAGGAGAGGGGAGCAAATCAGGTGCAAGTCAAGATCGAGTCGGAGAAAGTGAGGGAAACTTAGCAAGTGGAAGTCCAAGTCGAGATGGAGGAGATGGGACTGCATCAGGAGTAAGTCAAGATCAAGATGGAAACGGAGGAGGAAGTGGATCAAGTGATGATGAAGACGAACGCAAACATGAACGTAGAGTCAGGGGTGACATAGAACATGTAAGACAAGAAAGGAACCAGGAGGAGATCGACTTCTTTAGAATATCAAAGACATTCACGGCCATAATTGGCATGACAACAATTGCTGCTGTTGACTTTCATAACAGTAGATCTATTTCTTCCAAGATTCTGGGCCTCCTCATTGCTATAAATGTATTTGGTTTCCTCTGTTGCATGACTTCTATGTTGCACAAGCATAGGAAACCAAGGGCTGTGCTCATCTTCAGAACTATAGGGTTTGCTGGTGGTGGCTTGGGGTTGTTACTACTGGTATCTATACCTTTTTCCAGCTATTATAGTTGGATAATACTCACCGTGGGATCGCTTGCTATATTGGTCATCTCTGCCTTGGCCATTATGCCTTGATCAAAAGTCAGATCAACGTTATAGGGCATCAACGGTTAATTCTCTTTACTAGATCAATCAGATTTTTTTTGTTTTCACTGTAAATTGATCCTGTGGGGATTGGAAATCACACCAACATTTCATTTTTTTTTTTTTTTTTATGAACATTACAAATTTTCATTAGTCATATGGTTATGTTGTACTTGTTTTTCTTGATTTTTTTTTTTTTTTTTTAAGTTAGAAATTTATTGATAACTTATTTGAAAGTCATAGTTACATCAGCCGCTAAAGCAACTAAGAATTTAGGGTTTCCTTTTGCCTGAATTACCAACAAATAGTAGACTACCACTACTAGCAACATATAGAAATTGGCACTACAAAAAACTGGACCTATAGTGGCTTTTTTGATAGTGGCGTTTGTAAAAAACGCCACTATAGGTACCCTATAGTGGTGTTTTCGATAAATGTTGCTATAGGAAAATCTATAGTTGCTTTTGGAGAGTTCTATAGTGGCATTTTTTTAAAATGGTCTATAGCAGCGTTTCCAACAGCCTATAGTGGCATTTGTCAAACGCCACTATAGGCACTTTTTATTTCAGTTTTTTTTTTTTTTTTTTTTTTTTTTTTCTAGAGGAAAAAAGTTATAGTGGTTTGCCACTATAGGGGGTTTGAAAAAAAAAAAAAAAGACCTATAGTGGCATTGTCAAACACCAGTATAGGTCTTACAAGACCTATAGTGGCGTTTGACAAACACCACTATAGGTCTTTTTTCTCCTCTAACTCTTATTAAAAAAAAAAAAGTGCCAATAGTGGCGTTTGTCAAACGCCACTATAGGCCTTACTCTTACAAGGGCTTATGATGGCATTTGTCAAACACCACTATAGGCCCTGCCCAACCAAAAAAAAAAAAAAAAGTGCCTATAAACACCACTATAGGTCTTGGTCTTACAATGACCTATAGTGGCGTTTGAGAAACGCCACTATAGGCCGTTGGAAACGTTGCTATAAACCATTTTTTTAAAACGCCACTATAGAACTCTCCAAACACAACTATAGATTTTCCTATAGCAGTGTTTATCGAAAACGCCACTATAGGGAACCTATAATGGCGTTTTTTACAAACGCCACTAAAAAAAAGCCACTATAGGTCCAGTTTTTTGTAATACCAATTTCTATATGTTGCTAGTAGTGGTAGATAGTAAAAAACGCCACTAAAAAAAGCCACTATAGGTCCAGTTTTTTGTAATGCCAATTTCTATATGTTGCTAGTAGTGGTAGTCTACTATTTGTTGGTAATTCAGGCAAAAAGGTAACCCTAAATTTTTAGCGGCTGATGTGGCTATGACTTTCAAATAAGTTATCAATAAATTTCTAACTAAAAAAAAAAAAAGTGCAACATAACCATATGACTAACGGAAATTTGTAATGTTCATAAAAAATAAAAAAATGAAATGTCGGTGTGATTTCCAATCCCCATAGGATCAATTTACAGTGAAAACAAAAAATAGTATTGATCTAGTAAAGAGAATTAACCGTTGATGCCCTATAACGTTGATCTGACTTTTGATCAAGGCATAAAGGCTAAGGCAGGGATGACCAATATAGCAAGTGATCCCAAGGCGAGTATTATCCAACTATAATAGCTGGAAAACGGTACAGATACCAGTAGTAACAACCCAAAGCCACCACCAACAGCCCCTATAGTTTCAAAGATAAGAGCAGCCCTTGGTTTCCTATGCCTGTGCAACATAGAAGTCATGCAACAAAGGAAACCAAATACATTTACAGCAATGAGGAGGCCCAGAATCCTGGAAGAAATAGATCCACTGTTATGGAAGTCAACAGTAGCAATTGTTGTGTCGCCAATTATGGCCATGAATGTCTCTGATATTCTAGAGAAGTCGATCTCCTCCTGGTTACTTTCTTGTCTTCCATGTTCTATGTCACCCCTAACTCTACGTTCATGTTCACGTTCGTCTTCATCATCACTTGATCCGCTTCCCCCTTCGTTTCCATCTTGACCTTGACTTACTCCTGATGCAGTCCCATCTCCTCCATCTCAACTTGGACTTCCACTTGATAAGCTTCCCCCACTTTCTCCGACTCGATCTTGACTTGCACCTGATCTGCTCCCCTCTCCTTCTACATCTTGGCATTCACTTCCACCTATCCCACACTACAAGAAAAAATGTTTATTGCAATGAAAAAAACCATTGCAATAACATTAGAGTCATTGCAATAGTTGATACAAGATGTTGCAATAAAATTTCAGGTAATAGGTTTATACAACAAAAATTTTTGTTGCAATAAACTCCAAAATATTTTAATATTAACTTTGATGCATTGATATATATATTGTTGCAATTTACAATTTACTATTTCGAATATCTTGTAAGTATAGGCAATTGCTTCACGAAACTTATTGTAATAGATTGCAAATAATTTAACAAAATAAGTTAGATTAAATTACTGCAGTGATATCTTCATTGTAATAGATAATTAATTCATTTTATCACTACGATTGACTATGAAATAATTGATACCAAGTTATTGCAACGATATATTCATTGTAGTTACATGTTTGTCATTGCAATAGATAGTAAAAGAATTAATATCAAATTATTACAATCGTAACTTCGACTCAATAACTATTAATTCGAAATTTTCATTGCAATAGATAACAAAAACAATTGGTATCAATTTATTACAACGATTCTTTCATTTTAAGTTATTGCAACAATTTTTCCTTATACATTAAAGCTTCTATTGCAGCTGAAAATTATTAGTTATTGCAACTTTATTATTGTTGATGCAATAATTTAACACTTTTAAGTTACTATTCCAACCATTTTAACTTGTAGATGTGATATTTTGTCTAAAAAACTACTATACACATATTTTGCTGTAGTAACACTTGATGTAATAGACATTTTTTGATGTAGTGCCGCCTTTCTCTTGATCTCGACCTCCAACAGTGCTTTCGTTTCCACTTTTGCCCTTCAGTCCATCTAAACTTTCACTTCGCCTTTTGGCACTGCCATTGGCTCGTGAGACATCTGTTCTTTTGCTATGTAGAGCTGGATTACAATCCCTATTGATGTTTGCTAGGATTGCCACTCCATCTCTACCTCCATCAATGCTTCCGTCTATCCTTGCACCTCTTTTTTCCCTCTTCCCTCCACCCCAACTTTCAACTCACCCTTCAACACCACCATTGGCTTGTCTGACATGGAACCCAGCTTTAGGCCTCCCCGTTTTTTGGATGTGTAGAGCTGGATCATAGTCCCTATCAATATCTAGGATAGCCTTTCCATCTTGACCTCCACTTATGCATCTCTCTCTTCCTAGACCTCCTTTTGCCCCCTTGTGTGTTTTCTTGTTGGCTAGTCCTTGTGCCACCTTCGGTAGATCACGAATCCCTCTTTGTTGGTCACAGGCGATTATGATCACAATTGTAGAATCCCGTGTGAATGTGATAATGTCTATGATGTGTTTAGGTGGATAACTGCGCATAATAGACTTTGGTCTTCAGGCGATAGTTTTTGACTTCAATCTCCCAGGGCTGAAGTAATGAAGCATGAACAGAAAAGATTAGACTTCCAATAACAAAAATAAAAAATTTATTGCATTTTTGTGTTGTCTTTGCTACTTATCATATTTACTTTTCTGTTTTCTGTGCCGTGTGATAATGATTTGTTATATTTCTGTATATTTTCCACAATGATTGCAAATCTTTCTAAGTTCTAATAGCATTTTAGAATGCAAATTATTGTTATACAAGGAAAAAAAAAGGATTTTGTTTAGAATCATTAGCAAAAATTATCAAATAATCTTGTTGATACATTCCAGTGACTAAGCATTTTACAACTAGTAAATTAGATTTATTATTGTAACTAGGAGTGTTCGCGGTGCGGTGCGGTGCAGTTTTAGGTCATTTTTGGCACCGCACTTTGCAGTGCAGTTTAGCTAAAATCATAATTACACCGCACCTTGTTTTTGCGGTCACATGTGTGATGCGGTGCGGTTTAGAGTTTAACCAAAACCATAACCGTACTGCACCTCATTTTTACGATCACATATATGATACTATGTATAAGATTCGGTTTGAAGTCGATATATTTTTCAAATTTTGGGCTTTTCCTACTCAGTCCAAAACTAATTTTTCCCATTTTTTGGGCCAAGTTTTTAGGGGTGTCAATTTGGGTTAGCGTGTCGGGTTTGTGTCGTGTCAAGGTATTCGATTAAATAGCTCAACCCTAACCCGACCCATTTAATAATCATGTCATGATCCTTCAACCCTAACCCGACTTGTTAACAAGATGGGTTGACCTGACCCAACCCATTTGACACACTTAATAAACGAGTCGTGTTGGGTTGACACGAATGTAACACAACCCATTCAACTTGCATAATATTAAATATAACATCTATCTAGAAATAATTTTTTTTTTTACATCCCAAAAAACAGTGCATACACTTCGAGTCTTCAACCCACATTCAAAATAATATAGTTCAACAAAAATATAACATTCATCTAGAAATAAGTTCTTTATACTCCAAAAGAAGTTCATACACTTCAACCCAAATTCAAAATAACAAAGTTTAACAAAAATAAAATAACATAGTTCAACAAAAATATAATATCCTTGGAACTCGCCAAATGCTAAGTATCAATATTGAAAGAATTTGAGCAAACAGTAAACTAATTTTAACTATGACCACAATTATCATCCATAGATTCTTTGTTGATGTCCAAATTCATAACATCTTCCACAAGCTCATCCAATTTCATTTGTGCAAGTTCTATGCCAAAAATATATATATATATATATATATATATATATATATATATATATATATTAGTAGTTTTAGGGTCTGTAAAGTTTCAATTTCCAATTATATCCCTTGTAAATTTTTGTAATTACTCACTTTTCTTTTTAAATTTAAAATATATGTTGGATATAAAAGGTACTTGACAAATTTAAAATAAAATAAATATTTATTAGTTAAACGGGTTGTGTTAAGTGGGTCATTTCGGGTTAATACAAATAAATTAACGTGTCAAACGTGTCTATTGCGGGTTATGCGGGTTGACCCGCTTATGACACGTTTCTTATCATGTTGCTTTCGGATTGACCCGTTTACGACCCAAACCCATTAAGGCCTAACCCTAACCCGAAAAAACACGTGTCGGCTTTGTGTCGTGTTCGCGGGTTTGGTCAAACATTGACACCCCTACAAGTTTTTAATTATTGAGCTAGTTTTTCTTTCTTTTGGGTTGGCTTTTCTAGTCAACACTTGCTAAGGTTATTAAACTTTTTTTTTTTTTTTTGAAAACTAGGGTTATTAAACTATTAATAATATATTTAATATTAAAAATAAATAAATATATTAATATATAAAGAGGGTGTGGTGCGGTTTGTGCGGTTTTCTTATTATAAAACCGCAAACCGCACTGCACCATGCAGTGTGGTGCGGTGCGGTGCACTATTACTTGCGGTGCGATGTGGTTATGCCATTTTGCGAGCGGTTTTGGTGCAATTTTTGCAGTTTATGCGGTTTGGTGAACACCCCTAATTGTAACTACCCACTCCAATTATGTAGATATTGTCAACTTTGGGTGAGAACAAAATCATGAGGGTATGAGCCTCAAAGTGGACAATGTCTATAAAGTTAGGGCAAGGTTTTTCGTGATGGTATTAGAGCGATGCCCTAGCTAGAAGTGTGAGTCCAACACGTGAGGACGCACATGATAGTAGGGGTCGATTGTAGAGACCCAAAAGGGGTCTTGCAATCTATAGAATCCCACATCGCCTATGAAAGCATATGAAAAATGTGTTTATAAGGAGTGAACTCCCTTAAATGTGTAAAGGCATTTTCCCACCCCAAATATCATGGGAAATGGGAGAGAGTTGAGACCTGATCAATAGTGGGAAGTTGATATGAAGGTAGAAGAATTCTCCAGCTTCACAGATACCAGCTTAACAGATTAGCTTCTTCACAGACGTGCCTGCAGCTTCACAGATTGGCTAAGCAAACGTGCCTGCATAAATACTAACCTCAAGGACCAAGGATCCATCTCCTGCTCGGATGAATTCACCATCATTTGATCGGGCTTCTTTTTGATGCGCTTATTAATAAAGCAGAAGGAGATAAAGGTATTTTTAGTTCTTGTTTTTGTCAAGGCCGGTCGGATCAAACTATGCTCTTGTTTTATGTATAATAAACACTAAAACCATTTATCCAGTTGTCGCATTATTTTATTGCAGTAACATTGGTCTCCACGCCAGGTGATATTTTGTCAGTAAGTTACAATTGATTTCCTTCGTATATTGTTCGATGGATTCGAAGCCGGTTGGTCATATCTAGGGAACGTTCCTTCAAAATTGTCAGATTACTTACTTTGTTAGAGTTTTCTGAAATCATTATCTTGTTTTTTTATTTTATTTTTTTTACATATATCGTCAAAAAAGGGTGCACAATTCATCAAGCTCGCAAGAAGAAAGGGATGAAGTCAGTTTATTGGGAACCATCGCTTCAAGAAAGCCTTCTTCTCCGTTCAAAGGATATTGCGCTTTCAATAGTTTGCGTCTCCTCTACTGCAGTTGAAACATTTATGGTTCTTCCACAGGAAAACGTCAACGGTAGACCAGTTCCAGCCTTGTTCAGAGACCGACCGACGCTCTATCATGTGTTTCTAATCTCTGCCCTCTGCGCATTTCTGGGCTCCTTGGGTTCGCTTTTGATCCAACACAAGCCGAGGGTCGAAAGATTTTGCAGGGTTATTGGCGTGGTTTTTATGCTGTCATCACTAGCCATTGTCCTCTATGCCACAGCTCTCTGGTTTGTAATCCCCCTCCCCTCCTCAATGTAAAAAAATAAAAAAATTCCGATGATGATGAAGAATCTGTGTAATGGTATTTTAGTTTGCTTTTATATTGACTTTAACTCAATTACTCAAAGCTTTGTTGTGTGGATTTTCTTTTCTTCTGGTCTCTTCTACTATGTTTGATAGTGCATTATAATTTGGATCTTTCTAGCAGCGCTGATAGCAGTTGACCTATCGGAGTGCCAGTCCAACAGAAACTTACACTTATTAGTTATAGTGAATTAAGTGAACCCCCGGACAAAGACATGTTACCCGTCCTTTTACTAAACCATTTTAAGTGGGCTGCTGGGTTCTTAAAGGCATTCTCTGGCTCAACAAGTATTAGCTCTTCCAGCGAAGGAGGTGATCCAGCTCCTACACTCCAGGTTGCAGAAATTACATAGATCACTCAAGGACTAGGTTATGAAGGTAACTTCCAAAGGATTGACTATTATTCTAAACATGATAAGACGGACAATAATAGTCACACTGCACCAATTTAACTAATTTGAGAGGAGAACCTGATTCTTGAAAGAGAGGCAGAAATACAAAACATGTATAGAAATATTAATGTACCATCAATAGAGAAACATAAGCCACATTGCGTACACATTATGTAAGTACCAACTTTTTTAACAGATTAATACAAACAAATGATTGTCTTAGGACCCCAACACTTGTTATAGAAGATAACTACCTACTTATCAAAAAATAATAATTTTAATTATGCATTTTGATGGAGAAGAGAAGTCCTTATCCAATAAGCTCTTGATCTCTACAAGGCGAGCTAGCACAGGATGATCACGAATGGGCTGCCCTTCAGACTTGAGAAGGAGACAGAAAGTTATAGCTTGGCAATACAAGAGCAAAAGAAGCTGCTTCATCTCCAAATAACGCACTCCTCCTTCCATCATGATTTCCTCCTTTTTAACCTTGCAACATCAAAGCATTTACAATGCTGAACGCTAAAAAAACCAATCAAAAGAAATCTTTACATGTTATGACCTTTTGTTTTTGTGTGTGTGTGTGTGAGAGAGAGAGAAACTGTAAATGAAAATTGGTGTGAGGACACTGGCAGGATGTACAGGGTGAAGAGTAGGAACCACAAATATATGAACCCGGTTGGGACAACGTAATGAGTCAGATCTACGGGCATTTAAACATTCAAACATTTTAAAATCTTTTGAAAGCTAAACAAAATTCAATGAGAATCACATATCAAAGAGAAACCTATTACCAACCCCCTGCAGATACCACAGATAAACATTGAACAAAACATAATATAAGTGGCAAACTTTCTGAACACTCTTAATATATCCGAATTAAAAATTAGTCTTTACGTCAGTGATACGGTCCAAAGTGGCTACTGAGATGAATTTGAAGCCGTTGGATCAAATCTGGGATCCTTTTCCTTTAAATTGACACTACCTGGCCTGGTGGTGGTGGTGGTAGGGAGTTTACTAGAATTTCGTTTTCTAGGGGTATTTTTGACATTATTTCAAAAAAAAGGTGCGAGGATACACTTCTAAACCTATTTTTGAGACATATATATTATCTCAAAAAACCTAGAACCCAGAGGTTGAAATCCGCAAAGAAGAACGAGATGAAATCCGCCAAGACGAACGAGATGAAATCAAATCCTTGGGAACAATGTCCTCAAGAAAGTCCTCCTCTCCGTTCAAAGGATGTTGGACTTTTAATCGCTTGCATCTCCTCCATAGCAGTTGCAACTTTTATGGTTCTTCCACAGGAAAACGTCGAAGGAAGACTAGTTCCAGTCTTGTTCAAAGACCGTCCGACGCTCTATCGCATATTTCTAATCACTGCCCTCTGCGCATTTTTGGGTTCCTTAGGTTCCCTGTTGAATCAACACAAGCCAAGGGTTGAAAGATTTTGCAGGGTTATTGGCGTGGCTTTTATGTTATCAGCACTAGTCATTGTCCTCTACGCCACAGCTCTCTGGTTTGTAGTCGTCCCCCTCCCCTCCTCAATGTAACCAAAAAAAAATCCGATGAGGATGAAGAATCTTTGTGTATGGTATTTTAGTTTGCTTTTATAAAGAATTTAGCTCAATTACTCGAAGCTTTTGTTGAATTTTCTTTTCTTTTAGTTTCCTAAATTGTGTTTGATGTGAATATAAATATTTAACGAATCCAATAGTTGCGATTTGTGAAGTTCAGAACTCAGAGAAGCGAAATTGAAATTCTTGAGAAACTATTTCACTAATGTTTTTATTCTTTTTATGTTTTTTTTTGAAAGGTTTCAAAACTTTCAAAAACCATTAACACAAACAGAATTGAATGAAAAAAATAACTCAATCTTTGATGACTTAGTTTGTGAATCTTTGATGACTTATTTGGGCAAATTAACCTAGAAGGAACACAGGAAGTGTTATAAGCTTTTAATTGGGAAAATCATTGCTAAGAACATTACATGGGCAGTAAATTAAACGAACCATCATGGAAATTTTCCTTTCTTAGAAAAAGAACACCAACCCAAAGCTTCTTCGACAAAAAAATGACAAATCAAACTTGAATAAGTAAACTAATTTCGTTCACCAACAAATTTTTAATTAAAAAAAAAACAAATAACTTAATTATAGATGGAATTATATTATTTGAATTAATTAGATAGATTGTTTTTTTTTTTTTATGAGCTTACAAAAGTTAGATTCACCAATACTGTATTGTTAAAATTATATATAATTTTATTATAAAATGGATTTTTTATATTATCAAGATAATATAAATAATAATTTGATATCATATGAACTTATTTACAAACCTACGCAATCGCATCTCAAGCCTATATAAGTATATTTTTATACATTTACACTTACAAACATATAATATTATACATACTTAAGTCGAACATCATCCCCACGAGGTTGTTCACAAACATATTATCATGTTTGAGCTCGGTTTGTTAATAGTCATAAATAGCTCAGTTCATTTACAGCTAGTAAGGTATAAATGACTTGACTCATGGTTGAGTCATTTGAGATATCAGGCAAAAAGAGTCATATCTTATTTGAGTAGAACATTTATGGCAAAGCAGTGGTTTCCAAATTACAATGTACCTTCGTGCTTCAAAATGGGGGAAGAAAATTTTAAATGTGGTAATTTGTAACTGTAGAAACCCAAAACGAGACTGTTGGGCTCAACCTCCCTTGGGCTCACAATTTATTTGTAAGGTGGGCTTCAAGATTTCCTACTCTGAGTCGTTCTCGGCACAGAGACTCAAAGTAAAGCTCCTCCCCTCTCTAAATGACTGTTTTCACTCCTTTTTTCTAAACCCTTTCATCCTCCCCAACTTCTGCTATTTATAGCTTAGGTTAATGGAGAGATCATAATTACTGCCATCGCAAGTGCAATTGAAGGTCCAATATTATCTGTTTTAAGTGAGTGTTTAGGTGAGAGTGGGATGTAACAATTTATGGCCTTAGAACTTGGTTCCAGTTCAGGTGAATCTGCTCGGTAATGGCGTTCCCTGAGCATCCCATGACTTGCCCGGACAGGGTTTATATGATTGTTTGGGAGGTTCTGTGTTGAGCGCAGCTCAGGATCCGAGGCCCAAAACTCGTTCTTTATGGAGGCAGTTTCAAGAAGGATTTAGGGTGATGGGGCCGCTCCATTGGGCCTGAGCCCAGGGCCCATATGGGTCTTGGGATCTCGGTGCCATACATTAGCCCCCCCTTGATTCATACCCGGTTGCCGAGAAGAATCAAAGAGCCAGCCGAGCTTTTTGGTCTTGGAAGTCCTATGGCCTGGGACTCATGCGGTTATGGTTTCTCATTAATGTGCATCTCAAAAGATGCGCTGTTCTGCGACGCCAGGTTCAGTTGTCATTATTACCTGATGGTTCGCGAACCGAAGCGGCGCGCGTGTCGGTTATCTTTGGCATCCGCAGGGTCATTCGTGAATCGTGCCCATTTATTGCTTGATTGAACATTCCTTTGCCCCCTTTTTTATCCTATAAATAGCCTTCCTCGAAGCATTCTTTCACTTTTTCTTCACCTCTGATCCTTCGAGCTTACTCTCTGCCGACCAACTCTTTGTGCGCTTACTCACCTGCCCAGAGTTCTTTCCTCCCTTAGAACCCAAAGTAAGTCCTCTTCCCCTTCCTATTCCTTCAACTTATTTCTTCAAGTTCCCTTCCATAGCATTTAGCGTCACAGATGGGTTACTCTCATCTCTTGGAGGCCCCGGCTGCCCTGGCCACTTTTAGGCGCAAGTTTAATATTCCCGATGACGTGGAAGTGGCTCACTGCCACGAGAGTGAAATCGCTCTCCACCGAGGACTAGGCACGGCCTTTTTTCCTTTAATGTCGATTCTGGAAGGTGGGGTTAGATTCCCCGTGGATCCCTTTTTAGCAGATACACTTAGGTACTACGGACTGTGTCCTGACCAGCTTCCCCCCAACTTTTTCTGGGTAGTTAGCTGTGTCAGTAGATTGAACCACACCTTTGATTTACATTAAATTACCATGATATTAACCATATGTATAGCCTCTGTGGGAACAAAGCCTCCAATTATTACCTAAAAACGAGAGACAATCAGGTACGGCTAATATCATGCCTACCTGATTCGAATAGGAACTCCGCCGGGGAGTTTGTTCGGGTGCGCGGCAACTGGTTTACCAGAGATGTCCCTTGCCCTCTTTCACGATGTGAAGTGGGTTCGTACCAATCCCTTGATCTAACTGTTTTTCCCCATTTTTTCTTTTTCTTTCCTCTTTATTGAAGTAGATCTTTATCATCGGATATTGATATAACACTTGTTCTTTTGCAGACGACAAAGTGTTCGTTCCGGACATCAAAACCGTCCACGTGAAGGACCTGAACTTCATCTTTCGTTCCAAGATATTTGTGCACTGGGACGGACAGCTCTGGGCCTCGCACCTGATTCTCGGAGTAGAGCCAGTTTACTCTACCTGGCAGACCTTTAAGCAGGCACTATTAGTTGATAGTCCCCTGCTGTCATATATTGACGTTCGGTTCGCAAACTTTTTGCCGCCGAAGCTTACAACCAGGGAGGCGAGGGAGTTGGGAAGGCGCTATACTTGCTCGGACGAGTTAGCTCCTTTGCAGGACGAGTCCGCGGAATGGGTGTCTCGGTGCCTTAGGGAGTTAGCTCACGAGGCAATTCAACAAGAGGGTCCTGTTCAAGAGCAAGCGCAGCCCGAGAACCCAGCTGCAGAGCCCGAGCAACCAGCGATTGAAGCGACTGCCTTGTCGGCTGAAGATACCTAACCCGGCGGAAACATGGTGTCAAGGAAGGTTATGACTATTGATCGCTTCGTGCCTGGTGCACAGCAACCCAACCAGCCCCCACCTTCTCAAGGTCGGAGCCAGGTGCCTCAGCCCCCACCCTCTTCTCAAGCTGGACGGGCCCGTAAGAAACAGAAGGTCGCCGATCAACCATCCACGAGCCCGGGAGATGCTGCCATCCAGACTCCTCCCCAACCAACAGGGGGGATCGTTATCCGCGAGCCGCAGACCCAGGTCGGTCCGGGGGTTGCGTCCTCCTCCCAAGCAGCTCCAGCGTGGAAGCCCAAGTTCTTGTTGGATGACAAGCCTTTGCCTTCGACCGCCTGTGTGCAGATGTGGGAGAAGGGTGAGGGTGGCCGTATTGCCCAGACCCTGGCCGAAGGTCTTCTTCTTCCCGACGACGTGCATGCCTTTGAGGAGGGGTCTAAGGAGTCCGTGGGGTGCCGGTTAGAATGGCACGCTATTGCGGTAACTTCTTGGTTGTCTATTCCTTTCCATATATTTACTTCTACTCCCATACTAACTTTTGTGAATTTCAAGCTGCTCAACTGGCTCACATACTGGCCGGCCGCACACGGGATCTTGCCGAGGAGGTTGACCGTGAGAAGAGGGCGCGGGAGTTAGCTGCCAAAACAGCAAAGGAAAAACTAAAGGCAGCTGAATCCGCCGAGAAGAAGGCCGCTGCTGCGAAGAAAAATAGAGCACTGGTGGAGAGCTGGTGTGCTGAACTTTTGGCTAAGCAGAACGAAACAGACATGAAGCTAGCTGAAGCCATTAGCCTCAACACCTCTCAAGTCGAGGAGCTAAACGACCTAAGGGCAGCCTTGAAGGCTTGCGAGCAGAAGTGGTACAACGAGGGATTCGCTGATGCCGAGCAGTTTGCAGAACTGGTAGTGGCCCAGGCTCGAAAACTGGGTTTTGAGGCCGGGTGGTTTGTCGCTCTTCAAGCTCTGGGAGTTCCCAAGGATTCCCCTTGAAGAGACCCCGGCCAAATTCCTTTCCCGAGCCCCGTCACTACCGTGCAAGATCCACCGGCTGCCGCTGAGGAGGAAGAGACGGCGAGCATGAGGGAGCTGGTTGAACAAATCGATGCTCATGCCGAGCCAAATGAGATGGAGGCCACCAGCATTCCAACTGTTCAGGACCTTCTTAGTGAAGACCTGCATTACCTCTTGACCGTCCAGTAAGAAGTGACAGATCCCAACCGGCCCTCCAGCTGATTATCTGCAGTCTAGTTTTTTTTGTGCTTTCACTTATCTTTATAGCATTTTTAAGTTATTTTTTCAATGGTATATTTGCCTACATCACCGGGTTGTGGTGAACGAACAATTTGCTTATTTCACAGGGACGACCCGAAAACAATTGCCGAGTTTTGATGAGATATTAATTCTGCTTTTTGACTTTGCTTTCAACTCGTTGAATGATTCTCCATTTATTTGTGTGTTTGCTTAGATTATGTTTGCGGTTTCTTATACTGTAGTAAGTCCGGCCGAGAGCCGTCCAAAGCCTGTTGCGCGGTGCTTTGGATAATCTGAGAATGAATTTGCAATTAGTGTTTGTAAAGGGGTTAAGGTTTCTACATGCTTGGCGGTTTGATCGAACCGAGGACAAGGTTTCTGTCCTTAGAAATTTTTTTGTAATGATAAGGTTTCAGCCTGGTCGGTGATTTTGATCGAACCGAGGACGAGGCTTCTATCCTTAAAAAAAAAAATTTGTAACGATAAGATTTCCGCCTACTCGGTGATTTTGATTGAACCGAGGACGAGGGTTCTGTCCTTAAAATTTTTTTGTAACGATAAGGTTTCCGTCTGCTCGGTGATTTTGATCGAACCGAGGACGAGGCTTCTGTCCTTAAAATTTTTTTGTAACAATAAGGTTTCCGCCTGCTCGATGATTTTGATCGAACTGAGGACGAGGCTTCTGTCCTTAGAATTTTTTGTAACGTTAAGGTTTCAGCCTGGTCGGTGATTTTGATCGAACCGAGGACGAGGCTTCTGTCCTTAGAAATTCTTTGTAACGATAAGGTTTCAGCCTGGTCAGTGATTTTGATCGAACCGAGGACGAGGCTTCTGTCCTTAGAATTTTTTATAACGATAAGGTTTCAGCCTGGTCGATGATTTTGATCGAACCGAGGACGAGGCTTCTTTCCTTAGAATTTTTTTTGTACAAAACATGCAATTCTCTTAATGTGCAATGACGGGATCGAAAATAGCTTAGACAAGTAACTTCATCATTATCCTGACTTTGGCGAAGTACAAAGTTTTGACTTACATTTACTACATGGATGGTCACAGGTAGAACTTCTTTAAATTGTGAGCATTCCATGGCCGGGGGAGCGCCCTCTCGTCAAGATCTTCCAGGTAGTAAGCCCCTACGCCAGCGATGGCGATAATCCTGTACGGCCCTTCCCATGTTTGAGCAAGCTTCCCGGCAGCTACATCTTGCATGTTTCCCATAACCCTCCTTAGAACCAGTTCCCCAGCACTGAATTCCCTCCCCTTTACATTTTGGTTATATCTCTGGGACAGTTTCTGTCGGTACTCCGCGAGCCGTATGGTTACGGCCTCTCGGCATTCTTCTAACCAGTCCAAGCGCTCCATCATCAGGTCGGCGTTCTGGGCAAGGTCAAATCCTACAACCCGTGCACTGCACAAGCTCACCTCGGTTGGTATTACGACCTCCGCCCCATATGTCAAAGAGAAAGGGGTCTCACCCGTGGATCTTCTGGGAGTCATACGGTAAGCCCATAAAACGTTAGGCAGCTCTTCAACCCATCTTCCCTTTGCCCCGTCCAACCTCCTCTTCAACCCGTTCAAAATCGTCTTGTTTACTGCCTCAGCTTGGCCGTTGCTTTGAGGGTATGCCGGGGTTGAGTACTTGTTCTTAATACCGAGATCGCTGCAGAAGGCTCGGAAAGCTTTGCTATCGAACTGTAGCCCGTTATCTGATACTAGTGAGTTCGGTACCCCAAACCTTATGACTATGTTTTTCCACACAAACTTTTTCACGTCGATATCCCGAATGTTGGCCAAGGCCTCGGCTTCCGCCCATTTCGTGAAGTAATCCACAGCCACTAATACAAAACGGCGGTTACCTGTTGCTCGGGGAAACGGGCCGAGGATGTCTAGCCCCCATTGTGCGAATGGCCATGGGCTGCTGATGGGGTTTAGACGTCCTGCCGGCTGGTGGATCAGAGGGGCATGCTTTTGGCATTGTTCACACCTCCTGACGTATTACGCGACATCCTTCGGCATCTGTGGCCACCAAAACCCCTAGGTCATGGCTCTATGCGCTAGAGACCGTCCTCCGACATGGCCACCACATACTCCCTCATGAAGCTCGGTCAAAAGTTCGTTCACTTTCTCAGGATGTAGACATAAAAGGTAAGGGCCTGCGAAAGACCTCCGGTACAACTTGCGATCTGCCAACAACCAGTACCGGGAAGCCACCCGATGAATCTTTTTGGCCTCCTTTTCATCATCCGAAACTTTATCCTCGGCTATGAAGTCTATGATCGGGTTCATCCAACACGGATTTGCCATCGACATCATGGCAACTTCAACCCTAGTCAGGTTGTCATCACTTTTCACCTCGATGCTTGACTCCCTTATAAGCTCTATCTTGACCAACCGAGGTATGTTCTCGGTTGAGGATGAAGCCAACGTGGCAAGCGAGTCGGCATGTCTGTTCTGTGCCCGACCTACTTGGGCTACCTTCATTGTCCTGAACCGTCCAATGCTCTGCTTGGCTGCACTCAGATAGGCTTTCATCCGAGAGTCCCGAGCTTCGAAGCTTCCCAATATTTGATAAACCACCAGCCGAGAGTCCGAATAAGTTTCAACATCTTTCGCGCCTAAACACAATACGGCCCTCAACCCGGCCAGGAAGGCCTCGTACTCGGCTTCGTTGTTTAAGGCTTTGAATCCTAATCTGAAGGAGTGTTCTAATCGTATGCCCTCCGAGGTGATTATGACAATACCAGCTCCGGCCCCCATAGCATTCGAAGCGCCGTCTACAAACACTTTCCACGGACGGCACTCCGCATTACATATTATCTTCCCGTCGCTCTTGGGGGTGAATTCTGCAATGAAGTCAGCCAGAACCTGTCCCTTTACCGAGTTTCGCGGTCGGTACCTTATGTCGAACGAACCCAAACGAGTTCCCCATTTGGCTATTCGGCCCGTGAAGTCCGATCTCTTTAGCAACGACTGCAGGAGATACTCGATGAGGATGAATACCGTATGAGCCTGAAAGTAATGTGGCAACTTCCTCGTGGCGTGCACTAGTGCCAAAACTAGCTTCTCAAGGGGCAGGTATCTCATCTCGGCATCTACTAAGGTTTTGCTTATGTAATACACAGGCTGCTGTACTCCTTGGTCCCTTAGTAACACAGCACTCACGACATGGTCAAACACTGAGAGGTACATAAACAAATCCTCCCCGGACTCCGGGGCTATTAACATGGGTGCTTTTGCCAAGTACTCCTTCAGTTCTCGAAAGGCCTTGTCGCATTCCTCGTCCCAATGAAACTCCTTCCACTTCTTCAGAAGCTGATAAAACGGTCTGCAGCGATCCACAAATTTGGAGATGAATCGGTTTAGAGCGGCTAACATCCCGGTTAGCACCTGTACTTCCTTCGGATTGCTCGGCGGTCACGGCGTTTATCTGGTCGGGATTGGCTTTTATCCCCCGAGTAGAAATCAGATAACCCAAGAACTTTCCAGCCTCCACACCGAAAGTATACTTCTCGGCGTTCAAGCGCAGCTTGTGCTTCCGGAGTATCTCAAATACTCCCCGGAGGTCTTCTGTGTGTTGTGACTCCCTTTTGCTCTTTACCACCATGTCGTCAATGTATACTTCCCCGTGCACCCAATTTTCTCTCGGAACATCCTCGTCATCATCCATTGGTATATGACACCGGCGTTCTTCAACCCAAACGGCATGACTTCATAGTGATAGTTAGCACTCGGGGAAATAAATGCTGTCTTTTCTCGGTCCTCGGGAGCCAAGGCAATCTGGTGGTACCCCTGGAAAGCATCCAAGAAGCTCATCCTTGGGTGCCCATACGTTGCGTCTACTAGTTGATCAATCTTGGGCATTGGGAACGGATCCTTGGGGCATGCCCTATTCAAGTCTGTGAAATCCACACAAACTCTCCATTTACCATTCTTTTTCTTCACCACCACAGTATTCGCCAACCACCTTGGGAAGAATATTTCCGTTATCGTCCCTGCTTCCTTCAGCCTCTGGACTTCCAAGTTCACCGCATCAGCATGCTCCTTCGATGATCTCCTCGGTTTCTGCTTTTTCGGGGGGAATGATGGGTCCACATTAAGCTTATGGACAATGAATTCGGGGTCTACGCTGGGCACTTCGTACGGACTCCAAGCAAAAACATCCACGTTCTGTAAAAGAAACAACAACATTTCTGCCTTTTCTTAGTTGTTCATGCTCGTGCCTATTTGGAAAAACCTGTCTTCGTTTGGAAAAATTCTGACCTTCAAAACATCCTCAGCAACGTCCACCCCCGTTTCCCCTCGGGGCTTCTGTGATTGCTATAAAGGCTCTTTTTCGGTCTCTTCCGCTTGTCCGAGTTGTTCGTTCTTCCATTTGACCGCGACGACTAGACAATGCCTAGCCACTTGTTGGTTTCCTTGCACCACGGCGACTCCATACTCGGTGGGAAATTTCACTTTCACGTGCAGGGTGGACGGAACGGCCTTCATTGCCTGGATCCACGACCTTCCCAGGATTGCAGTGTACGGTGAGAATGACCGGACTAATATGAAGGCCACTATTACCTCCTTGCCCTCCATGTCCACCGAGAGAGAAATTTGCCCTTCGGGAACTACGACCCTTCCGTTAAACGAGACCAATGGCGTGTCATACTTCGCCAAATCCTGACTCTTCAATCCGAGCCCTTCGAACAAGTCCAAGTACATCACGTCGGCTCCGCTTCCTTGGTCTATCATCACTCTTTTTACCAAGAACCCGCTTATCCGAGATGTTACTACCAACGCATCATCATGAGGTTGGATCGTCCCCTGTAAGTCTTCTTCACCTAAAGAGATGGTTAGCCGACCAACTTTCATCTTCTTCTCGGGTGATTCTCCTTCTGTGCAAGCCACTGTCAGTACCCCTTTAGCTGCTGCCGTACCTCTCGGGGCAGCGTGGATGACTTCGATCACTCCCAGCGGTGGTGGGAGAGGATTCCTTCTCTGCTAAACTCCCTAGCCGGAATTTTGGTCAACGGAGTCCACTACAAACTCTTTCAGATACCCCGCTTTTGCTAACTGCCCGAGATGATCTTTCAGTACCCGACACTGCTCGGTGGTGTGCCCTTTGTCCCTATGGTATGTGCAATACAAGTTTTGGTTCCTCCGATATGGGTCACCCCCCATTTTGTTCGGCCACTTGAAGAATGATTCGTTCTTAATCAGATCTAGAATTTTGTGCACAGGTTCTTTAAACGCCACATTAACTCCCTCAAGTTGCGCCTCTGGTTCTTGCATCCTGAAATCTTTTTTCGGTCTTGTTAGGATAAAGCCCTGCCGAGATCTCCCGAGTAGTAAGGCTTTCCCCTTATTTTGTAGCCGATCATCTTCTAGGCGTTTATTCTCCTCAATGCGCCTCATAAGCTGCCTCATATCCTCGGGAGGTCTTTTCGTCAATGATTCCCGTAATTCAGAATCTTCGGGGAGCCCCATCCTGAAGGTGCTTGCCGCTATCTTCTCATTTCCTCCACCGATCTCGTTGTAGAGTTCCCAGTACCGGCTAGCGTAACTCCGAAGGGTTTCACCGACCCTCATCTTTATGGAAAGTAGCGCATCTACCGGCTGTGGCACTCGGCTGCATGTCACGAATCTACTGCCGAATTCTTGAATCAGCTCGGCAAAGCTACGAATGGAGCCTTTTCGTAACCCATTGAACCATCTCAGGGCCGTGGAACCGAGACTGGAGGGGAATACCTTACACATCAAGGCATCATTGTGTGCATGCAAGGACATCATGTGAATATAATGACTAACATGCTCCACAGGGTCCGTCTTCCCGTCATAGGAATTGAACAACGGTCTTGTAAATCTACTCGGCATAGGGGCCCGTTCAATTTCGTCTGAGAATG
This sequence comes from Quercus lobata, assembly GCF_001633185.2. NCBI lineage: Eukaryota > Viridiplantae > Streptophyta > Magnoliopsida > Fagales > Fagaceae > Quercus > Quercus lobata. Next base: position 54,999,554 of record NC_044913.1, on the reverse strand, counting down.
GTGACCGAGCAGCCCTTCGTAAGGCTCAGCTCATGGCGTCCATGGCTGCACTGTGGGGTCGCCGTTCCTCTAGCGAATCAGACCCTCGGTCCTCGTATTCATGCGAACGCGAACGGTTCCGGCAGTGACGTGTCTCTTGGGAATGTGAGTGATTCCTACGCCAGTGTGATTCTTGAGAGGGTGATCGGTTTTGGAATCGTCGTGTATTGGATTGGCTAAAGCTCTCTTCGCGCCGATCTCTCATGCTATCATTTCTCCTTTGCCGGTGGTGGCGGTCCCTTTCTTGGCGCCGACCCCTTGCTTCCAGCTCTAGATCCATCACCAGTCTGCGCAACCGCTCCAGCTCTCGGTCTCTGTCATCATACTGCCTGTGTTCCGAGACACCCGACACCGTTCGGCGAGTCTGATCCGACCCTTCTCCCAAGCCAGACTCTTCCTCTTCTCGCAGGCGCACCCTATCATCGCGCCTTTTCTGTCTTCTTTCCCGCCATGTGGACCCCCGAGAAGATCCCATGGAACCGCTCTCAACACGCCCTCCCGAATGTCGTTTAGACATCTCTCTTATTTGGGTCTCAATCGAACCACAGCTTTGTAGGAGAGCCCCACGGTGGGCGCCAATTGTAGAAACCTAAAACGAGATTGTTGGGCTCAACCTCCCTTGGGCTCACAATTTATTTGTAAGGTGGACTTCAAGATTTCCTACTCTGGGTCGTTCTCGGCACAAAGACTCAAAGTAAAGTTCCTCCCTTCTCTAAATGACTGTTTTCACTCCTTTTTTCTGAACCCTTTCATCCTCCCCAACTTCTGCTATTTATAGCTTAGGTTAGTGGGGAGATCATGATTACTGCCATCGCAAGTGCAATTGAAGGTCCAATATTATCTGTTTTAAGTGGGTGTTTAGGTGAGAGTGGGATGTAACAATTTATGGCCTTGGAACTTGGTTCTAGTTCAGGTGGATCTGCTCGGTAATGGCGTTCCCCGAGCATCCCATGACTTGCCCGGACAGGGTTTATATGATTGTTCGGGAGGTTCTGTGCCGAGTGCAGCTCGGGATCCGAGGCCCAAAACTCGTTCTTTATGGAGGCAGTTTCAAGAAGGATTTAGGGTGATGGGGCCGCTCCATTGGGCCTGAGCCCAGGGCCCATATGGGTCTTGGGATCTCGGTGTCGTACAGTAACCAATGGCAAAACTTAAAAGTTAAGGTACTATTGAGAAGCCTTAAGACTTAAGAATGGAAAATAATTGTTGCAACATGCACCAACTTAATTATTTTTTCCTATCAAAACATAAACCCTTAAGAAGCAAAAATGTATTATTAGACATGCACGGCACTCTACCCCCAACCTCATGCACCAGTTGAAAAGGACCCATGAAATGTCAGTATCAATCTTCTTTTTTGGGGGATACCCAACATGGACAACCAAACATTGATGCTCATGTTCAAAAAATTATATTAAATTTATAAAAAAAAAAATTAAAAATAAAATAAAAACCAGCTGTTGTATTAAAAAGATTAATTATTTTTTCCCATCAAAACAAAAATCCTTAAGCAAAAATATATGTTTTGACATGCAGGGCACTCTACACCCAACTTCATGCAACAGTTGAAAGGATCCATGAAATGTTGGTATCAATCTCCTTTTTTGGGGATACCCAACATGGGCGACCAAACAATGATGCTCATGCTCAAAATATTATATTAAACTAGTCGCTAACTCATGCAATGCACAGGAAAGTTATTGTGTATAAAAATATAAACAATTCTTTGTTTTTTCATCTTTGATTTCACATTAGGATTCCTATCCTTGATATGAAACATTAAATTACGAAATGGAAAATATAAATCAAACTTAAATTAAAATTAAAATTAGGATTTCAATCATTTACATCCTCAAATATCCAATAAATGCTAAAATATCAATTTCCAATAAATTGAAAGACAAGTACTTTTTGTATCAGCACTAGTCATCAAACTTGAATAAGTAACTAATTTCGTGATTAGGTCCAACTTAACTCGAATAAAATTAAATGAACTAATCACGATAATTTAATACTTAAGATTACCACCAATGCATTTCAGCCATTGACAACACCAAAATGATAGTAATTACATGATTATTTGAAGCCCTGGGCATTTCCTCTTGAATGTTATAATTTAGTTTTGACATATGTTGAGTCTAGAGTTTAGGTTGATAGATCGTGAGCAAAAGTATCTTGTAATTTGTCTTAGAAAGTTTATCTTTAAATTCAAGACTGCTACTCAGGTTTCTGCATAACAAGTTCAAGCTTTAGTTGTTTGATAGCAAGTCGATTGATTGAACAACTAAGTTTTTGATAGATCGAGATTATTTTGAATCAATCGAACTGCATAATTCAGAAATGCAAATTCAGCACCTCCTGGTAATACTGTTGAAGGAACACAAGAAATGTTATAGTGGCTTTGCAAATTGAAATCAAGTAGCCTTGCTCTCGGGCAAAATTCTAGTGCAGGATTGTTAGCTTTAATTGAGAAAATCATATCTGAAAAACACTTCATGAGCTGTAAATTAATTAACTAATCATTAAATTTTCTTTTATTAAAAAAAATGAGCAGCCAATTCTCTATTTTCCTATAATAAAAAAAACCCAATTATTTTCAAATAGAATTAAATAAATCAATCATGATATTTTAATCCTAAGCTTGGCTCATTTACAGTCATATCGATATCTACTAGAGGCCTACCTCCAAAATCACAAACCTAGCCTAAACATACCTCTAACCCCCCTTTTCATCCTAACCTCACCCTCCACCAAATCTTGTGAAAAGAGAAAGTGCCATTGTGCGAGATCCCATTTCTTATGGTTAAAAATAATAATTATAAAATAAATAAAAAAAAACCAGTAGATAAGTTAATTATTTGAAGCCTTGCCCATTTCCTCTTGAAATATTATATTTTAAATATATGTGTATAGATGAGATATCAAAATTTGGATTGGAGACAGACACAAACATGATACATGATCCAACTAGCGCTATGCAACTGACAAAGTAGAAAAATTGAAACAAAAAAACAGTATTTAGTTCTTGAATCTAACACTCCGGCTGGTTGCTACATTAATTCCAGAGGCTTCTCCACCATAAGGACCAATAGGTTTCTTGATCTCCTGCACCTGCCCTTTCCGACGATTCACTTTTTTCTTGTGTTGTTCCTGCATATTTTACAAAAGAGAGAGATTAGTTACAAAATACAGGAATAAAGTGATTTGTTACATTCAAGCAGTCTGTCATAATACCTTGTACTTCTTCCTAGGATTTTTGGTTTGATTCTTGCGGTTCCGAGTCAGCCCTCTGTTCTTCTCCATCTGCAGCAAGTTTGACAGAATATATAATGAGAGTTTGGAGACAAAGATTACGGTCAAGATCTAACATGCCGGTGAAAATGGGGGTGTGTTCACCTCGTAAGTGATATAGCGTTTTCCATCAATGGGTTCAGGAGAAGATGGGACTACCGCTGAGGTCCTGCAGAAGCAGAAATGTTTTCAGAATACAAGACTACCAAAACCACAGAAAATCTAACTGTGTAGCAACAGCAATTAAAGATTTGACTTGCACTCATAAACCATAAAAATTGCAAGACAAATAAAAAATAATAATATTAATAATCAAACATGCACACAAACATATGGACAGAAAAATCTATAGCACGTGCGAGTAAACTTTAACTGTATAATACAGCACAAAGGGATTTGAACAAAAGTTATTCTTCTTATTCATAGATGTAATACTAAGTACAAACCCATTGAGGGAAAGCAGAAACCTGACTATAACTATTAGGAGGTAGCAAAAAGTATATCATCTAATCACAGTGCAGAAACACACCTTGAATACATCTCAGCTTTGGCGGCAAGTTTTGCAGCTCGTCGTTGTTCAGCTTGTTTGTAATATTCATCTTCTGAATCTCCTGTATCACCATCCCCCATGTCAGCATCCCCATCGACCTCAAAATTGTCAACTTCATCCACAACATCATCCTCCCCAACATCATCCTCAGATTTGATTCCAGCTCCAGCCAACACTCGGAGCTCATGCTTCCTCCGCCTTTCTCCAATATCATCCCTTTTGGGTAAATCATCATCACCAGAAACCACCTTCCATATAGATTGAATACAAATGTTATTTAAATAGAGAAACTTAAACTTCTCAAGAAAATCAACTAGCAGTATGGCTTCCCTAAGTTGAGAATTTTTTCTTTTTCCTAGCTATTGGAATATTTCATCAGAAAGAAGAATCTATTATTCACACAACACATTCAAATGTTTCTCCATCATATTACAACCTAAAATTTGATAGAACCAGAATCACATACATAAATCAACTATTGAATCATCCACACAAAAATGTAGGACGCTACTATAGTAGATAGAGAGTAAAATACAATAAAGTTGTTGGGTTGCAATATGAAGGGCTATGAATGAACCAAGCCAAGCAACATGATGAAAATCCAGGATTGTAAATTTAATTGTATTTCGTACACAATTCGAGCTCGAAATCATTACCAAACTAGATTAAATGTTGGAGCTTAATTCATTTTGTTGTTGAACAAACTTGACCTTGTTCACGAGCTTACATGATTAACTTACTTTTTTTCCTATGACTAAAATATTTTATTCCTTCACCAAAAAATTAGAAAATAAATAAATAAATAAATAAATAAATAAATAAATAATAACTTAATTATAGATGAAATTATATTATTTGAATTAATTAGATAGATAGATTTTTTTTGTTTATGAACTTACAAAAGTTAGATTCACCAATACTGTATTATTAAAATTATATATAAGTTTATTATAAAATGAATTTTTTATATTATCAAGAAATATAAATAATAATTTGATATCATATGAACTTATTTACAAACTTACACAATCCAATCTGAAGCCTATATAAGTATATTTTTGTGCATTTACACTTACAAACATATAATATTATACATACTTATGTCGAGCCTCATCCCCACAAGGTTGTTCACAAACACGTTATAATGTTTGAGCTCAGCTTGTTAATAGTCATAAATAGCTCAATTCATTTACAGCCAGTAAGGCATAAATGACTTGACTGATGGTTGAGTCATTTGAGATATTAGGCAAAAAGAGTCATATCTTATTTGAGTAGAACATTTATGGCAAAGCAGTGGTTTCCAAATTACAATATACATTCCTGCTTTAAAATGGGGGAAGAAAATTTTAAATGCGGTTATTTGTAACCAATGGCAAAACTTAAAAGTTAAGGTACTGTTGAGAAGCCTTAAAACTTAAGAATGGAAAATAATTGTTGCAACATGCACCAAATTAATTATTTTTTCCCATCAAAACATAAAACCCTTAAGAAGCAAAAATGTATTATTAGACATGCACGGCACTCTACCCCCAACCTCATGCAACAGTTGAAAAGGACCCATGAAATGTCAGTATCAATCTTCTTTTTTGGGGGATACCCAACATGGACAACCAAACATTGATGCTCATGTTCAAAATATTATATTAAATTTATAAAAATAAAATAAAAACCAGCTGTTGTATTAAAAAGATTAATTATTTTTTCCCATCAAAACAAAAATCCTTAAGCAAAAATATATGTTTTGACATGCAGGGCACTCTACACCCAACCTCATGCAACTATTGAAAGGCTCCATGAAATGTCGGTATCGATCTCTTTTTTTGGGGATACCCAACATGGGCGACCAAACAATGATGCTCGTGTTCAAAATATTATATTAAATTAAAATTTAAAAAAAAGAAAAAGAAAAAAAAAGAAAAAAAAAAAAAAGAAAAAGAAAGAAAGCTTTGAGTAGCCTTTAGTACCCAGCTGGTGTATGAAAGAGATCAACTATATATATGTGATGGTTTTCTTTCATATGCAGGCTACTATTGATTGATGAAATTAATGTCCATATAAACTCACACATACAAAGAGGAGGTCCAATCAAGTTTTATACCTTGGGCTTATTCGTTTTGGCAGAAACAATTTGGGAAAGTTTACTTGTGCTCAATGAACTTGCATGACCATTACTGAATCTAGTAGCCCCCACGTCTATAGCATCATCATCGAAATCATCATACGTCACAAGTCGTCTGTTCCATTCCAGCTTCAATGAATTAGTACTCAAAATTTCAGAAAGAAGCCAACACTAGAGAGCTTAGGCAGAAACAGTACCCATTAACTGGCTTCAGACGTTTTTGGGCTTTATCAGACTTTGAAGCTCTGGAACTAAGGATACCCTCTTGTTTCAATCTTTCTTCGAGGGCAGCTCTTACTTTTAACATTTCCATGCTTTGTACACCAACTTGATCACTCTGTCATATTTTAACAGTTGCACATTAGCCAAATTGCAGCAACAAATATTTATGTTAAAAGAAAAGATATATGGGGACATGTCCTAGATAAGGCCAAGTAGCATAAAAGAACCATGTAGCAGACTCGAAATAGTTAGGATTTATCTTAGTTGTGTTGAATTGAGTTAAAATAGAAAAATAAAAATTAAACATAACAAAATTGATTGATATCAGAAAAGAAACATGAAAAGCATCAAACTTATAATCTCAAATTTGTGATCACATCTCCATCAAGAATAATTCACCTGGCGTTTGCGTTTTCCTGCTTTGTTCTCACGATTTTTCAAAGGTTCCAAGTTTTCCAACTCAGCTGTGTCATGAGGCTGCAGTATTAAAAGAAAACTAAGACATGAACTAAAAAGAGAATCACTCGAAAACAAAGCATGTATTACTAAGTTAAAGAAGTAAAAACAAGCATGTTTTGTAGCAAAAAGACCTACCACTGTTGTTTCTTGCGTTTCAGCTGAAGGATAGGGCCCCTGATCTTTTGTTACAGAATCACTTGACAATGTAGTATTCTCTCTACCCAACTTTGCTACCATTTCAACCCCTTGATTGTTGTTCAGGAACTCCTCAAGTTCAGATGGAAGATTCCCATCAAGTTGTTTTGTCTGTTAGTGGAGCAAACATTAAAAAGAAGCAAGTTGTCAGGGAAACCAATCCGCATCTGAAATAACAAACCAGTATACCTCAATGACAGAACTGCTATAATCATCTTTGAGCACAAAATGAGAAGAAAAATATGGGTAGAACACAGGTACTCATATGATCACAGAGGTTAAACATTGTCACATATAAAGCAATTTGATAAATGTAATACATAGAAAAGTAATTCATCTTTTCACAGTTGTTAACCAACTAGACCAGACCAATTTTTAATAATAAGCTTAGATCCTATCCACATCTTTTTAAAATTTACCAAAAATATATGGTGCATACCATATCAGATATGAAAGTACTTAGTTTTAACTTGTACAACCATCTATTGCAGCTATGTTGGCATCACTTTTTTTTTTTTTTATTATATGCAGTTTTCATCAAAAGCAATAGATAGGCATACTTAGAGACAAAGGCCACCATTCAGCAATTGTCCTCATCTGGAAAAAAAAAAATACATATACATATATGTGTGTGCGTGCGCGCGCGCGTAACGTAGCAATTAAAGCATAGAAATTTAAGATACATATCTATATGTAAGTTTAAGAAGCAACGCCCATCTATATAGCATTGCAATATATCCTAACAATGAAAGATTAGAAAAATATTTTAAATATTCCATTATACCTGGACACTTATTTCAATTTTTTTCAAAGATGAAATAGTTTTAGATAGTGCATTATCATTTGGATCTTTCTAGCAGCACTGATAGCAGTTGACCTATCAGAGTGCCAGTCCATCAGAAACTTACACTTCTTAGTTATAATGAATGAAGTGAACCCCAGGACAAAGACATGTTACCCCTCCTCTTACTAAAACCATTTTAAGTGGGCTGCTGGGTTCTTAAGGCATTCTCTGGCCCAACAAGTATTAGCTCTCCCAGCAAAGGAGGTGATCCAGCTCCTACACTCCAGGTTTCAGAAATTACATAGATCACTCAAGGACTAAGTTATGAAGGTAACTTCCAAAGGATCGACTATTATTCTAAACATGGTAAAACAGACAATAATAGTCACAGTGCACCAATTCAACTAATTTGAGAGGGGAACCCAATTCCTGAAAGAGAGGCAGAAATACAAAACATGTATAAAAATATTAATGTACCATCAATAGAGAAACATAAGCCACATTGCGTACACATTATGTAAGTACTAAGTACCAACTTTTTTAACATACTAATACAAGCAAATAATTGTTTTAGGACCACAACACTTATTGTATAGAAAATAACTACCTACTTATTAAAAAATAATAACGTTAATTTAGCATTTTGATGGAGCAGAGAAGACCTTATCCAATAAGCTCTTGATCTCTACAAGGCGAGCTAGCACAGGATGATCACGAATGGGCTGCCCTTCAGACTTGAGAAGGAGATAGAAAGTTATAGCTTGGCAATACAAGAGCAAAAGAAGCTGCTTCATCTCCAAATAACGCACTCCTCCTTCCATCATGATTTCCTCCTTTTTAACCTTACAACATCAAAGCATTTACAATGCTGAATGCTAAGAAACCAATCAAAAGCATCTTTACATGTTATGACCTTTTGTGTGTGTGTGTGTGTGTGTGTGTGTGTGAGAGAGAGAGAGAGAGGGGGGGGGGAGGGAGAAAGAGAAACTGCAAATGAAAATTGGTGTGAGGACTGGCAGGATGTACAGGGTGAAGAGTAGGAACCACAAATATATGAACCCGGTTGGGACAACGTAATGAGTCAGATCTACGGGCATTTAAACATTCAAACATTTTAAAATCTTTTGAAAGCTAAAAAAAATTCAAGGAACATCACATATCAAATAGAAACCCATTACCAACCCCCTGCAGATACCACAGATAAACATAGAACAAAACATAATATAAGCCCCTCAAAAAGGAAAAATTCAGAGATAAATCAATCCATTTCTAGGTAGACTCCATCTAAATCATCCTTAATGAAGCGATGCACTTTATACCACTTACAATAAACTAATCAAAGAAGAAAATATAATACCATGCTTAGAAGTGGATCCACTTTTTTTTCAAGCTGTTCAATTGCATCATTCAGCTCTGACAGCAAGCCAACTAATTCTGGAGCAGAACTGTGGGATAAAAACATTATTAACAAAGCATGCAGAAGCAAAATTTATCACTGCTAATGATAAAAAATAAATAAATAAATAAATAAAATTAAAAATAAAAAAAAGAGAGAGACAGACATTTATAGCAAGAAGCAGTGATTAGAGGCCTCCCCACAAAAAATAAAACTCAACAAGATAGCTTATGAGCATATTTAAGCAGCAATAAGTGGATCAAGATCTAAATAATAGAAAATCTACAATTATCACAGTCAAGCATGTATTTGATATATACAACAACCTATGTAAGAAATTCAATGCCTTCGTAGCAAAACAACCACATTATACATGCATCCAATTAACAGTTAAAAGGCTCAAAATTGCAAACAACATGGAGCAGGGGCATGATGAGGAGCTCAATAGAAACAGTCTGAAAGAAGAGGATGCAGGCGGAAGATCTCTTAATAAACCACCACAAATACTAAACATCTTTAGATTTGGCAGCACCAGATGAGTTCACAGAACTAAAGCCAAATGTAATATGATAACACATTGTTGGGGAGATAATGCCTTGGGGAGATAACGCCTTAGGAAGCCACCAACTGAATAGTTAATATAACATATAAGGACACCACTTATCCCAAAAGACTTAAGCTTGTGTTAATCACTCCATCTTGACTTTCTTATTCAATGTGGAACTTCACTTATACGTGTAGAAAGTGGATGGAACACCTTTTTTTTTTACATGTCCTTTTTTACTACTTTTATCGGCATTATTTTTTGTCTTCCTCTACCTTTTTTGTTCCCTTAACTTGAATCAACTTATTCTTTCTCACCGGTGCATTTCTTGCTGTCTTTTGAATGACCAAACCATCTCAAGAAAACCTCCCTCACCTTTTCAAAAATATGGGCCAACCCTATCTTTAAAGGGAATTTCCTCATTTTGAATCTTATCTTTCCATGTACTTCCACTTATCCAAGCTACAAAAATCCATTACTCTAAAGAAATTGTCAACTTAACTGTCTCTTTTTTTTTTTTTTTTTAATAGGTAATAAAAGTTTTATTGATAGCAAAAGTGCAATGTGTTTACAATTGTCAACCCAACTATCTCAACACCTTCATTTTCACTTACATATAGTGAATAATGGCTGCCCACTTGACATCAAGCAACAATTGCAATAATCCAATGGCATTTCAAATCGCCTTTTAAAAACTTCATTGCAAGTACAAGGCCCGCTAATAAATCCCCTAGACACCCTTATTTTCATTCTTAGAAAATCCCTCCCCTTCCCTACCCCTCAAAAATAGATTCAATTTCTTCATATAGTTGAAACAAGATTTTTTCTATAGATAATATAATTGCAAGCATAATTTTTCCACAAAATTTGGAGCTGTGAAAGCATAAGAAAAGGGTAACCTCCCTAGTTGAAGGAAGCAAAATAATACTGCAGACCCATCTGCAAATATTCCTGTGGCATGTCCTATGTTTTTAATTTGAAGTAAGAAGAATGGATAGGCCAATCTGGTTACTCCATCATGTTGAAAGACACAATGAATCTATTGTGCATCTTGTATCAGTTCCCTCCTTCATCAGATTTCTACAAATTCTTACTCAATCTTTGGCTTTCTCTAAGATAGCTAGACTAGCTCAACAAAATAAATTTCTAAGTGAAAGCACCCCATACTAGATTTCATCTCTGATCATAATCTCATTACATTTCTAACACCACCATCTGTTTGAGCTCTGGAATGGCTATTACTTATGAAGCTACAAAACAAGTGCAGAAAATATAAGAACCATACAAATAAAATTGAAAAACCTTACCTATATAAAACATCCATTTGTTCCTCCTTTGATAGAGCACTCAAATCTTTCTTAACCTCCTCATAAGCTGCTCCTGTGTCATCAAAGGCTTCTTTTATCACTGGATATTTTTTTCTGCCTTTTCTTTTGGCTGACATTTCCTGTACAAGCAGCAATATTGGGCTATGTGTCATTCAAAAGAATTAATAGTCCATACACCCCTTTAAAAGTAACAGACAATAATATATGGATAAGACATGTACACTGGTAACATATTGGTGTTATACATGCAAAGGGAGTGAACAATCTGTGGATCACTTAATGCTTCATTGTCCTATAGCTTCTGAATTGTGGTGCATCATGTATGGTATCCAGGTTCATGGAGTTTCTTGGGTGATGCCAAAGTCCGTGGATTTGATAGCCTCTTAACAAGGTCATTTTCGTAGACATCGGGATACTGTTATTTGGAGAAGCATTCCTCATTGCTTGAAGTGGTGATTTCAGTGGAAGCAGAATGCTCAGTTGCTTGAGGACACTGAATATTAAGCTGTTTTTCTTTAAATGTTGTTTGAGTGGATGTTAGCTGTGGGTTCTCCTTCTTTATGTTCATTATATGATTTTGTTGATCATTGTAATCTGTTAGATTGATTATATTGCTCCCTTTGTATACTTCTTGTATTCTTGGGTATTAGTTTTCTATCACTAAAATTTACTTATCAAAAAAACACAAGAGGATAACCCATGCTTGAAAATAAATACCAAAGGATTAACTTACTTATCTCTTTACTTCCTTTTTTCATTAACAAGGAGAGAATATTGAACCCTCACCTCTAGAGTTAATTCCCTATCACTCAGATCACTACAATCTTCAATTACATCAAGGCCAAAGTCTTCAATTGTATAAGATTCTGCTTTTTGCATCTGTAGTTTCTTAACCACTTCCTCCTCCTTCAAAGGTCCGTCATCATCACTTGATTGTGCCTTCATCAGAAGCAAAAGGTTAGAGCAACTACAAAGACCTCAATTATATACACATGATTGCATTAAGAAATTAGTTTGTGAACAAGATAGTTTCCATAGAGGCAGTAAGTGATTGTTGCTGAAATATATATATTAAATACAAAGGGGAAAAAGTGAGAAGGGGTGTGGAGCATGATTGGACAAATAGCAAATAATATTCAAATCATCACCTCGTAATCAGCATTATCACCATGATAATATTCCTTCTTTTTTCCACCCCATAGAGACTCTTGCTCTTCCTCATCTTCTTCATCATCTTCAAGCATAGCATCTTCGACTCCACCAAATTTTTCCCGTAAATATTTCTGTGTCCTAGCCACTACAGACAATATGCATAATTAATCATACAAAACGTTACTCCAATTGTTGTAAGAACCAAAGGGAATAACAATTGAGAATTTTTTATGTAAGAAAATATGTAGAGAACAATTTAGAACCCATCCCCCCTCCCCCTCTCCCCCCCAAAAAAAGAGAGATTCTCATCGGAGTTCATTCTATCATTTCAGCCAAGGGAATACTAAGAGATGAACCTAGTGCTACCTAAGGTCACTTAGCCCCATAATAATTCCAAAATAGCCAAATACCAATTAGCCAACTTGAAAACACCCTAAATTACACTTCGGAGATATGTAACCCTGGTGCAGGTGTAAAATTGCAGAATATGCATGTGTAAGATGTATCATTACTTTTTTTTAATGAATTAATTTACTTGTCCCAAAAAAAAAAAAAAGTTATAGGAATATGCATGAAACACAATGACATAGAGAGTTGGGTTGGTTTGCAATAGCATTGATTTACTACGATGCTCGTTCTTTTATTACTAATTTGTGTTTTGCAGTTTGAAGCAATCAAACTTTTGTTTAATATTTATTATATACATCTACATCAATATTACAGGCTCTTGTACGGAATAATGGTATTTTATTTAGCTAATGAAATCTTTTACAAATGTATGTGTGATTCTTTTTTCTTTTTTTTTTCTTTTTGGAGGGGGGTGTTAAAGCAAGAATTTCCTCTAATTCTTTTTTTTTTTTTTGATAAGTAACGAAAATTTTATTAAAAAAAGAAAAACAGCCAACCCGAGTACATTGGGAATGTACTATGGGGGCATAAATCAATAACCAAGATTACAACGATCAAGTAAAGCAGGAAGGGAAGAACAAGAAAAATGACAAAAAACCACACTCCAATCGAGTAGAGTGTGTAAAAAAAAAAGAATTTCCTCTAATTCAACTTCACATTTTCTCAATTAGAGCATCTCTATTTATGTAGATGTAGTTATGCAGTTATGCAGTTGTTTTTTATCAGAAAAAGTAAACAAAAAACATAACAAACAGCTTGAGATATACTTTCAAAGAACAAAACTGATTAAATGCAATGCAAGAAATTGCAAACCAATTTCCTTACTTTTTGCAATATCTCCAGTTTCATCATCTTCATCCTCGTCATCATTCATACCCTGTAAGCAACATTAGGATTGCCAAGTGGGAAAGAACAAAGATACAAACAAAAATTACACTGCTTGCTACATGCTTATGCTCAATCAAACAAACTTACAAAATAAGAATTCTGCCTTAACACGTTTGTTTCAGTTAAGCAGAAGAGATCTATAAAGTTTTTTTTTTTTTTTTTTTTTTTGATAGGTAAAATTATATAGAAGAGATTTGTATAGTTTTGACAATATATAGGCTCTCTTAAAGTTCACAATTCTTTTTAGCATTCTTTTCCAAGATCTTTTAAATGTTTAAAACAGTTATAAGCTTTCATAAAACTAAACAAAATGTAAAATTCACACATGACAAGGATTTTTATTCAACTAAAGTTTTTTTTTTTTTTTGGTTATATATATATATATATATATATATATAAGTAATAAAATTTAATTGGAAAAGAAAAAAAGAACTAAAGTAAATCCTACATTACTCTCAACTGGAAGAATCTATTTTAAAATTTCAAAGCAACTATTACAACTTGATATAAAAGAGGAAAAAACCTTGAGATCAAAGACAGGTATCTCATCATCTGAGTCCACAATATCACCGTTCGCATCCAGCGGGATAATATCCCTCTGCTTATGAACTACAAACACAAATAAACATTAGAAAACCCATCAATTTTTCCCAAAAACTAAAAAAAAAGTACAAACACAAAATAAGTTTGTCACTGACTCCACAACATTGAAACAGTAAGCAACAGAAAAACAATATATCAGAGAGTTTAAAAATAAAATTTAAAAAAAAAAAAAAAAAAAAAAAAAAAAAAAAAAAAGAGCATCAAGCTCAGTGTACTAAAATCCTCTCAGTCACATTGAAAAAATATAGGCCAAAATACATTGTTTGTCTCTAAACTTTAACCCATGAGCAATTTTAGTCCTTGAATTTTAAAGAGATCACATTTAGTCCCCAAAAAACTGAAAGTGATCGCTTTTAGTCCCCAACAAACTAAAAGTAATGGCTTTTAATTCCTAAAAAGTTAAAAGTGATCAATTTTAGTCCATATCAAACTTAAACCAATGGCTTTTAGTCCCTAAAAAACATAATTTTAGTCATTGAAAACATAGATTGATCGCTTCTAGTCCTTAAAAAGACATAACTTAATTGATTTTAGTTCCTATGAAGTGATGGTGTATCATTTTTAGTTTGGCCAGGGACTCAATGCAATCACTTTAAACTTCAGATACTAATATTGCTCGTGAACTAAGCTTCACAGTGTGTTTAAGCCAAAAATAAAAATAAAATGCTAACTGCAAAAATTATTCAAAACCCATCAACTTTTTTCTCTCGTTCTCAACTAAGAATACTACCAATGCAAAAATAAAAATAAGCGAATCATCGATTCCACAACATCCAAATTGTGAGCAGCAGCACAAAAAACAATGAATACAGATTCTCAAATTCCATCTCCAAGTTCAAGTCTTTGTTTAATAATTACACAAAGAATTGGAAAAAAAAAAAAAAAGAAACAGAGAATGAGCTTTGCTTACAGGCATCAATTTCATCGTCCATGTCATCGGAGGCAACACCACGGTTGCGTGAAAACCTCTTAGGGTTTATGACCTTTCCTCTCTTACCCATGGCTACAAAGATTCAAAGAAGAAAAATTAATAAAATAAAATTAACAAAACCCCTATATCATAAATTCGTAGTTCCATTTATTTACATAGCTTAAAGGGGTTATTAAAAACAAGGCAATCTGAATAGACGAAAGGTATTACCTGAAGTGAAAGGTGGCGCAGAGAGTGAGAGAGAGTTTTATGTTTTGAAATAACAGAGTTCGTCGGAAGCAAAGGATGAAAGGAGATTGGTAATGTGTAGAGCGGTGGCTGTGGGTGGTGGTGTTGGTGATTTTCCGAATGAAGGAGAGACTGCGGCGCGCGGAGTGTAGGAAACAAATGAGAGCAGAGGAGGAGAGGGGGGGAGGGGCTTAAGTTAATACATGAAAAACCAAAAAATAAAAATAAAAAGTGTTTAAAGACCTGGACAATTGGTCGGTTTGGCCGGGTTCGGATTCAGGTTCGACCCAAGTCAGTGGAAGCCTATCACCTGCAATTAGGTCTAGGTCATATGCAATCCCTGCAATATGCCAGCTGGTCCAATGACATGGTGCTAAATAATTAAAATGAGACACATCATCATCATCATAACCAATTACTATCCTTTAATTATAGAGTAAAATATTATTTTGGTTTTAAAATTTTATTAAAAATTTATTTTTTATCCCTAAATTTGAAAAAATTCTTTTTATTCATCATAAAATTTTGTAAATAGTTTTTTTTTTCTAATTTAAAGAGTTTTTTAAGAGATAAAAATATAGATGAAAAAAACTTCTTTCAATAGTTTAATGATAATTTTTTTTCTTTTTTTTAAATTTTGAAGATATTAGTAAAATATTTTCAATAGTATAGTGTGGGGCCCAAATGATCTATGGGCCAGGCCCATCTACCCGGGGAGAATCCAGAGGCCCAAGCCGAGGAGGGCTATGGCCCAAGCTCGACAAAATAGCCTTTGGATACCGCCGAGGACAGCTCAGTCCTCGGCAGACCCAAAGTCCCCCCAAAAAGAAATAAGGGTAAAGACGGTATAGGACTGAAACTTGGAAGAAAGATCTAAAATATCAAGGGAAAGCTGCTGTTACTGC
Source organism: Quercus lobata (assembly GCF_001633185.2). Classification (NCBI taxonomy): domain Eukaryota; kingdom Viridiplantae; phylum Streptophyta; class Magnoliopsida; order Fagales; family Fagaceae; genus Quercus; species Quercus lobata. The sequence continues at coordinate 54,983,512 of NC_044913.1, read as the reverse complement.
CATTTAATGCTCTGAACCTGACAAGAGCCGCATTCTTTAGCTTTTACAACCATCCCTAACGACTTTGAGTATGGACTGATGGGACAAGTATCAATCTTAGAAAGTTTAACCCTACGCGTGGACGAAGGACAGTGGACGCGAGCTAGTATAAAAGGAAGAGTAAGTAATCTATAGAGGGGGTTGGGAAAAATGGCCAAAAACCAGAGCCTCCCAGCCCACCTCCAGGAGAAAGACTCCAGGGGTGAAGGAAAACTTAAACTCGTACGAACACCGCGAAAACCCACCGCCTGTCGATCAAGGCCTAGCCTTCCAAACCCACGCTCTACAAATGATATTGTTAGGGGCCTTTTTTACGTGCGAACCCGACACTGTTACGGTCCGCCACGAATCGCGTCCTTACATATAGAAACCAAAAACAAACTTTTCAATAGTTTACAAAAGAAAAAATAAATTTCTTAAAGTTTAAGGAGGAAAAACAATTTTTTTGTATTTTACCTTAAATTATATATTTCTCAAATTTTGATTCTATTACTGATTTTGCAATTAGAAAATTTATTCAAGCCACTATGGCTCACTTCTGTAAACATACACCAACAAGTGTCTAACAGACCTACTTTATGTACTTTACTTTTAAATATTAAATAAATTCTCCCTTTTCACCACACACACACACACACACACACAAGAAGAGAGAGAGAGAGAAGGAGTTGGATTAAGACAAGGTAAATGGAAGATGGAAAATTGGTTGGACCAAATGGGTTGATACACCAACAAATAAAAGAAGAAAACTCTAATATTTGGAATCGGTACAAATAGAGGATGATGGAAGAAGAGAACTTACTTGATTGACATGGATCTTTGTTTCCAAAATCTCCTTAACTTCTCTTCTTCTTCAGTTTCTCCTTTGGTGGCTGCAAGCTTGGTAGTGAGGAGAAAGTCATGAACGTATTCTAGGTTTGAAACATCAGCTATAGTTCATTTGGCTAGAGGATGTAAAAGTAAGAGGATAAAAAATGATGAATGGATAAATTTTTTTTTTTTAATTTTCCCATATATTGTTTGGTTCAAAAGGTGGAAAAGTAAAGTGATGAAAAACTCTTTGTTTGGTTGAAAAGAAAAATGTAAATTGTCTAAAATTTACTTTAATGTTCTTAGTAGATTTTTTTTTAATGAAAAAATATATATTATTAGAAAAAAAAAAAAAACCAAATAGTCAAGGTAAAAAGAATAAAACCAAATGTGTAACTTAAGATATATATATATATATATATATATATATATTGTGTAGTTTATTACAATGATTAAAAACGAGTTTTTTTTTTTTTTAATTATCTTTTATGGGTAGAGACTAGGGAACTTCGTTTGGACATTGTGGATATTCATAGGAAAGAGTGAAAAGGACATTATAGTTATAGATAAATTGTTAGTGGTTAAATAGGGTTGGGATACATATGATTAGTGAAAATGAAACTTTTGCACGATTATCCAATGTTTTCTTTTTCTTTGAGATGATTGGCGAATCAGTGGAAGTAAAATGAAATTATATATTCAAGTTTTCAACCTCAGGTGATGTGTATGTGTATATACAATAGCAAAATAATTTCATGCACTTCCTTTTTCTTTTGTTTTGTACCATGTGAGGTAGAACCAATGGCAGCATCCACAACAGTGAAGCCAAATTTTTAGATTTTTAGCACCATAAAAAGTCACTTTATCTATTTTACCTTCTCACATCCAACAATTTTGGTTTTATTTTAGGTTTTAACACAATAAAATAATATAAACACTACAATAAAATAATATTTCATTCATCCACCAAAACACAACCACATCCACCCATATAAATCATTGCACAAAGACATGGAGAGATGAAAAGTAGTGTGAACGCAGAGACAAGGAGAGAGGAAAAGTAGTGTGAACAAATAAGAAAAGTAGCGTGAATACAAAATAAAAAAAAATAAAAAATAAAAATTTACCTTTCAGCTACCATGCACAGCCAAAAATAGTTGTGCACTGTAGTTGTGGAGCCAAAAAATATTGATTTAGCTCCACTATTGCAGGGTACATTTTGAGTTTTAGTGGTGCTAAAAATAACTATATAACTATTTAACACCACTATTGCTAGTGCTCTCATCTACAGCAGTAGAGCCAAATTTTTAGCTTTTTAGCATCACAAAAAGTCATTTTATCTATTTTACCTTCTCACATCCAATAGCAGTGGTTTTATTTTAGCTTTTAACACAAGAAAATAATATAAACACTATAGTAAAATAATATTTCATTCAACCACCAAAACACAACCACATCCACCCATAGAAATCACTGCACATAGACACAAAGAGAGAAAAAGTAGTGTGAATGCAAAATGAAATGCCGAAGAAATAATAAAAAATAAGAAAAGTAGTGTGAATGCAAAATAAAAATAAAAAAAATAAAAAAAAAATTTACCTTTTAGCTACCGTGCACAGCCAAAAATAGCTGTGCACTGTAGCTGTGAAGCCAAAAAATATAACTTTGGCTCCACTATTGCAAGGTACATCTTGAGTTTTAGTGGTGCTAAAAATAGCTATATAGCTATTTAGCACCACTATTGCTAGTGCTTTTAGAGCATCTCCAACCGATTTTGTCATCCCATCGTATTTTATCATCTCAAAAAGTTACTTTATCAATTATACCATACCATTTTACAATACACTCAACATCCCATATATCATTTTTTCATACTACATATTAAAATAATATAAATTACACAATAAAATAATATAAAAAATCTCTCTCTCTCTTCTCTCTTCATCTCTGTTCTCCGTCTCTCTGTTTTTCCCTCTCTCATCCACCCACCACCAACCCAAACCCAAAACAACCACCCACCAATACACGCCTGTAACTTGAAAAAAGTCTTGATTTTTTTTTCTTCACTGCCAATTCAGCCATACTCAAAAAGAAAAAAAGAGCAGATATAAAATTCAGCCACCATCCATATCAAACCCATACCCAATTTAGCCATACCCACCTCTTCCTTTAGGCATCGGTCACAACAGGGGAAAAAAACACACACACACACACACAAAACCCAGACCCCACTTTAGTGGCACTTTTTGACACCAGACTCTCCACTTCAGCGCCTGCAAACTCGCGTTCATCGCTTTCCTCCTATTCACCATGTTGTTCATCGTCACGCTATCCAACGACATCATCACGGAGAGATCGGCTCATGTCGCTCTGAGTACCGGCAATTTGCACGGACTCAATGACAGTGACAGACCGAAATCCACAACGTCTAGTTTTTGGACCTTGCATCGGAGATGGACCGAAAGTGTTATAGAGAAGAGGGAGAAAGAGAGGAAAGTGACAGAGAGAGACAGAGAAAGAGATAAGAGATGAGAGAGAAAAAAGGTGGAATAAAATATTAATATTATTTTTGGAATAGTGCTACAGTGCCATCTTACATGTAAGATGGCACTGTAACACTATGCCAAAAAAATTTACACTTTCCCACTTTTAACCTTCCAGTTGTTGAGCACATTTTGGGCATTGTTAATAGGTGTCTTTAAATATTTGTTAATAAATTATTTTAGAAAATTTTGATATTACTTTTATAAAAAAATCAAAAAATATAATAAAAAATTAATTACTTTTTTCTTTCTTATAAATTTTTTATCAAAGTAGGACTATTCCCTAAAAGAAATGCCTTAAGTTTACAAAATCCTAAAGAATAGTGGGTTGTTTCATACATTAATAATGTAATCCAATAACAAATTGATATATGTGTAAGTTGGTGCATAAATCGGTGTATGAAAAAAAAAATTCAATTTCCGCACAAAAAATTAGGAATGGCAACGGGTTGGGTTCGGGTCGGGTTTTTTCATACCCGGACCCGACCCGCGGGCCAAGACCCGCGGCCCGAACCCGGCCCGTTTACTAAACGGATTTTTTTTCCGGGACCCGAACCCGGCTCCACGGGCCCCGTGGGCCCCGTCCCTCATGACCAGTCCAGCCCAAAATCAAAAACAAAATTTTTTTTTGAGAGAAAATCAGAAACAAAAATTTTGATTTATGATTTTTCAGCCCCAAATCACAAACACAAACATAAATCCAAACACAATCACAAACATAAACACAAAAATCACAAACACAGATTTCAGATCTACGATTTTCCCTTTCAAAATCACAAACCAAACACAAATTTCAGAATCTCAGATCTATGATTTTCATTTTTCCCTTTCAGAAATCATAAACACAAACACAAACTCACATGATTGAAGCGAAGAACCCAGAAAAAAAAAGAAAAAAAGAAAAAAGAAAAAAAAATGGAGAATGAGGTGGAGTGAGGCCGTGTCACGCTTGTGGCCATGGCGAGGAAGATGAGAAGGGTAGAGGACTGTGACGTCTGTGCGACAGTGCGAGATTGGCGACGGCGAGGACGAAACGGAGTTAAGAGAGTAGAGAGCCTGTGCGGCGGCGGCGTGGGTAAAGCCTGTGCGACGGCGACGTGAGGAAGATGAGAGGGGCAGAGCACTTAGTCTGCTTGTGGCCGTGTGTGTTGTGGGCTTCTTGTGGCTGTGTATGTGAGAGAGCTGAGAGATGAAGAGGGAGAGGCGGAGGTGTGACTGTGAGTTGAAAGTCTGAAATGAGGAGAGTGTAGAAAAGTTTAGGGTTTTTAACTATATATATGTGAGGGTAATTTAGTAATACTGTATATATATATAAATAACCGGGTCTTATCCAGGTCGGGTTTCGGGTCGGGTTTCGAATTTTTTATAAAATCCGAACCCGACCCGGACCCGTTTTGGATTTTTTTAAAAAAACCCATACCCGACCCTATTCTTTATCGGACCAGGTAAAATCCGGCCCATTAGAGTCGGGCCGGACCGGGTATCCGCGGGTCGGATCTAAATTGCCATCCCTACAAAAAATTATTATTATATATAAAAAAAAAAAAAAAAAAAGGGTACTTAACTCTCTTATACAGTATTTATTGTGAATTTCACCATGAATTAAATAAGTGCACCAGAACCTGTGGACTAGAACGTGAGAGGACGCAGAGGAGTGAGTATGAATATTTAATAATTACTCATCTCCCGCACACGAGAGGAAAGAAAATCTATCATCACTTGTTCCATAAGAATTCTGTTCCCGAGAGAATCATTGAGAACTTCAATCAATTTTAAAGAGCAAATGAGTAAGAATAATTCCATACTGTGTGGTCAATGTGAAAGCACAAACACAAAAAGAGAGAAAAAAAGAAGAAGTAAAAAACTGAAAAAAAAAATATATATATACATATATTGAAAGAGATTGATGGACTTCTTGTTTGGTGTTGGAATTCCGGGCACTTTGAATGGGGAAAGAGGTAGGATTCGTAGGAAGCTTCTAACCTAGTGGATGACTGACTGAGTCTGTGGGCTGCTATAATGCATCTGATCTGGTTGCTTCTTAAGGTAAAGCCGCGCCGCAATACTCCATTTTCATCTTCCTAAACTTCATTTCCATCAAAAAAAAAATTTCCTTATTCTGATCTTTTTCACTTACTCTGTTTTCAGCATGGGGAAGCAACTCTCAGTGATAATATGGCTAATTGTATTCCAACTCCTTTTTTCAACTGGGTATGGCGACTATGGTCGTACACCCACTGGGACTGGAAGTTCTTCTGGTGGATTCAATTCGGAGGAGGCTAGTCGAGATGCTTATGCGGCCCTAAAAAGTAATCGTTTCCCTGATTCATCAGCTCTTAGAAGATCTGATAGAGCGGATGTGGATGTGGATTCAGATTCAATCCCGGAGTTCAATGAGCCTGTTGGTCTACAAGCGGAAGCCCAAGATGGTGGGGTGATGATGCTGCCAAACTTTAATGGTGAAAGGGATGATGAAAATAGTGAGGTATATGTTAAAGTTCGAAGGATAAGATTCTCAAGCGGTGCCCAAGATGTAGTTAGTTACGGAATATTGTCAAGTCCGTTGGCTGTTTCACACTCTGAAGTTCCTAGCTTGGAAAGTGGAAGCCGAAGGTTATCATTATCGAGTGGTGCCCTCGATGTAGTTGCTTACGGAATATGGTCAAGTCTGTGGGCTGTTACAGACTCTGAAGTTCCTGACTTGGAAAGCGGAAGGCCAAGGTGGTCAACCCCAGGAGCTGGTACATCCTCTCAAGTAGAGAAAAGGTCGACTCAAAGGCTTATTGAATTAGGTTTTGCAATTCTTCTCGAATCAATTACTGCTATTGTTTCCATCGATGTTGGTGAGATATCATCTCTAAACAAATTTATATTGAATTGTGTATTGGTTATAAGCATAGTGGCTTTTGTTTCTCTCACGGCAGCCTTCATGACTCTCTCATCAACTCCTTCTACTGATACTCGTACAACCCACACTGCTAACACAATTTTGGCCAGGCTAGGATTCGCTGCTAGTGCTTTTGGGTTCATATTAGTGATAGCTATGGGCCTCCCAGACAAACTTCTTTGGGTCATCGTCTTGCCTTTAATTGCTCTAGTGTTCATATTTGTCAAAACTTGTTTGTATTTAATTTTGTATTTAATTAGGTATATATGTATTGTGTTGACACAAGTAAATGTTTATTTTTGTTTTTTGAAATGTTAAGGGACACTTAGAGGTTATATCATGTGTATATGCTTTTCCTTTCATGTATGGTTTTAAAGAATGTGCTCTCATAACTTGGCTTTGGTTCTGTAAAATCATTCGGTGGAGCAGGATATAAAGATGTTAAGTATATGTGGTTGTTGATTAAGTGCTCCTCCATACACTTGCCGCTTCTATTAAGCTCTGCATGATATGTATCTATGGATGCACTTGTTCTTTAATGCCTGGCGCAGATTCTGGACTGCCAACTAGAGGCAGAAATTAAATTTAAGAGAATGTTTTATCATATTCAATTTGGCTGGTCCCGCATTATCTAAAGATATTCAGTATTTGTGGTTGTTGATAAAGAGCTCCTCCATCCGCGTCAACTTTTTGTTTCTATTGAGCTCCTCATCATGCCTTCAACTCAATACTATTCACAATTTTTGAGCCCTGTTAAGTGTTCATAGGAGGTGCTTACCTATGTGGTTGTTTTGTTATGAAGGCATTGAATCTCTTACATAGGTTGGTTAGATATAAGTATTATTTTGATCCTAATCTACTTATTACTGCTTCATATATGCTCATAAGTTATTTTGCTGGGTTTCATTTTTGAAAAATCTATCAAATAAATTTTTGAAAAATCACCATATATAAAATTGGTAATAGTTCATTACAGAATGTGGTGGACCTTTTTTGGTTAAATCGGGCTGGGCTGCCTCCTGCGGTACTGGGCCCAAATATTCTAAGTAAGGGAGTTGAGACCAATCCAACTGCAACTCAATTTGGTCCGGCTTATGCGCAAACTATGCCTCGTTTGCCAGGAGCACGCTTACGGCGGGTAGAATTTTTCAGATGAGTTGTGACAGACAGATATGATAATAATACGATAAAATAATGTACTTTGACATTTTTATTAAGGTAAACAGATAATAATTACTTAGGAAAAGATAATCACAGTTTAACAACAATTATTTTATAAGAAGAGTAAGGGAACCAAGTGGGTGGTATGTGGGTTGATTGAAAGAGGGAAAGAAATTAGATTAAATCTGATCCGCAGAACCAAAACCAAAGAGGGAAGAACGCCTCTTCTCAAAGTGAATAATCTCCCAGGAAGATCCTGTTGTGGAAATTAATCACTTTGAGGGAAGCGGACCAGAATGGTTGGTGCACAAAAGAACCCTTTGTTTCCGGCAAAGAGTAGGACTTTGAGAGGGAGAGAGGAAATCAACCTATTGGTGCATGCCTGCCGCTCTAACTCTCTATCTTTTTCCTTTCTTCTCTTCTAAAATACCCCTTTCTTATCTTTTTTTTTTTACTGCTTCTTTTTCTTAATACTTTTTTTCTGTTTCCTTATTTTCAAATTCCTAATACTGTAGTGCCCCCTTCCCCTATACATGGCAAGGGCCCCTTTATAGTGCCTGTTGTGACCAAATTTTACTATTTTGGCCCTCAACAACCTTTGTCTGGTCTGGGTGTACTTGCCGATCACCACTGGTTCATCTGTATGCCACTCCTATCGCTAGACAAAAAAAAAACTATTTTGTTTGTTTGTTTGCCATGACAACCTTTCCTGCTATGGTCTGGGTGTCTTCTCTCTCCCTATCCCTCATGGCATGCACCTAGTGGTTCCAACTCAGTTTTGCTTCTTTTGGGTGGTATGACATCCCAACAAGACACTTTCCCAAAAGAGCCCGAGCAGGAACCCCAAAATAGGTCTTTCCCCTCTCTCCTCCGCTAAACCATGCCCTCTTACCTCTGATCCATGACCTCACCATGTCCTATATTGGCTAGGTATAGGCTGGTGAGGTCTAAGCCTTGCGCGTGCCTCTTTTCTATGTATGTCTGAAATCTGCCTGCTGCTCATGCGTTTGCCGTGGTTGGCCTGCACAGTCTGCCATCTGTTTTTTACTGTTTTCTAGTTCCCCTTTCCTTTATGGCTTGCCCTACCTAGGGACTGGGCCTTGCTTGACGGTGGGCTTTGCTTTCCTTCAGCCCACCCTTTTTCCTACTATCATCTCCTACCATACCACTCTATTATTCCTACTGCGAAGCTATTTGCCTCAATCCTGGTGGGCCTTTTCGAGCCTGCCGTTTATTCTTCTCCCAATGGCTCAGTACGGCCATTGGTTATTTTATTACATCATTGGCGGGCTCCTGTGTCCCATTTGTTTTCCTTTGGGCATCCCGGGCTCATTTGCTTTTCTTAGGCTTCCTCAGCCATTTTCTTAACTTTGCATTCCCATGGGGTTTTTTACTGAATTCTTTGGGCTTCCTCGGCCCAATTACATTATCCCTCATCCTTGGGGTTCATAGGTTTGCCATCAATCCCTTACTTTCTTTGCTTTCATTATTTTGGGCCTGCCGTGGCCCATTCTCACTTTTCTACATCATATACTGCCCATGGTTTGTTTTTCCTCTCTTTCCGGACTTCTTTAGGCCTATTTACCTCCTCAAGACCCATTTGTTTATCTCATGGGCCTATGATCCATTATTCCTGCTGCCTGGGCTTAATGGACTTTCTATCTATTTGCCAACTCTTTTCTGTCTGTGTGCTGGGCTTCTCCCTTCCACTTGGGCTACCAAAATGGCCATCAACATTTAACCCCCTGAACATATGAAGCGTTCCTGCAGTTCATATGTGAATAAAAGACTTCCTTGCCCTTTCTGTCTTTCCATCCTCTTTTCCTTCGCGGGCTTTTTGAATAATGGTCTTTACCTTGCACATATATATATATATATATAAATATATATTTCTATTGTGAACAGTGTTGTCTCTTTGAATTTCCTAGTTTGGTAGTTATTTTGAAACACAACCGCTGTTTCATTAATTTCATCCTCTTTTTGATGGCTGACCCGTCGCCTCCTTTCGTGCTGGCATTAATGACATGGGTATCTAAAAGGGAGTCCCTTTGTAATCCAAACACAAACTCCTTCTTCCTTCCCAAAACTCTTTTTTTTTTTCCCTTTCTTCTCCACTTCCTCTTCCTCTTCCTCAAACACCCCCATCCGTTTTCTTCGATCAAATTCCTGTACAATGACGCTGGCAAAAAGCCAAAGCTCCTCCCACCATAAAGGAAAAGAGGTTATCTCTGCTCTTCCCACCACATATGACGTAGGCGAGGTGGCCGTGTATTTCGAGTCAGACCATTCCGACGAGGAAGAAGCACAGCGCTCCTCAGTGCGTCCCACTTATTGATCCCTGGTACGATATTCATCCCCATTTCCTAAAGATTCCCAGCGATTATGTGCCGCCGTCACCGGGCCATGTGTGGCTCACTCTTTGCCTGCGAAATACGAACATTTCTTGGGCCCCGTTGGTCTCTTCAATCCTCGATCTTGTCATTCGCTAGGGCACATCACTCCCCGTGCCTATCCATTTCAAGTTTGGATCGGGCACCACCTTGGGTTGGAGAGAGTAGGTGGATAGTGAGCTATCCGACACCTGTTTCATGGGGTTGTTACAGCGGGCCGGTGTTTTGAAGGCTATCATTTCATCCCACTATTTATCCAACTTTCGGGACCTTTTCAATCTCCATCACTTGGTTCGCCGGTGGTGTACCACCACCCATACCTTCTTCTTCTCCTGTGGTGAAGTCACCGTGACCTTAGAAGATGTAGCCAACCATTTGCTCTTCCCCATCCTTGGCGACGTTGATCTTGCCACCTTAGAGCTTTCTCCAGAGGAAGAGGGCGAGGAGGGTGAGTTAAAGAAAAGGATGAGCGGGAATGCCAAGTTGTCTTATTGGGTTAGTTCTTCTTCTAAATTCTTTATGTCTGCCCGGCGTGCGGCCTTTGTTGTGTTTTGGCTTTACAAGTTTGTTTTTGGGTCCCACCCCCATTATGCTGTGAAGCCTTTATATTTCCGTTTAGCCATCAAGATTTCTGCTGGGGTTAGTCTGCCATTGGCTCCTATGTTCTTGGGGCATTTGTATGTTCAATTAGATATCCTGCGAAGCGATGAGAGCCAGGCAGGCTCCTATCACATAGTCACCTCTTCCGTTCATAGTACTATTTTGCAACACCTGCTGTACGAGCGTTGTGCTAAGCATTTGTTAAAGTGTAGACCCTCTCGCTTCGCTAAAGATAAGTATCAGTAGTTTCCACAAGCCATTACTAATTTTTGTGGCAGATTTGAGTCAATCTTTCCATTGGCCTTTCGCTGGGTTGGCTTAAAGCCAATTGAACATTCTACTGTTGAATCCTTTGATCAAGGTGTCGGATTTTCTTAGAAAGCTTACAGAAAATTGGGTACCGCTTATACATGTGTAGATTCTGCTATGGGTTTATTCGTTAACACCGCTGGGACTACCACTCCCTTGACCGATTTTGACGAGATTGGGATTACTTACTTGGCGGCCACCAATGCTGGGTGGCTGCCTTATTAGGCCGACGAAGGAATAAGGTTTGTTCATTATCTTGCCAACCTGGTGAGGAGGCAGTTCGGACTAGACCAAGACATTCCTGATGCCATTTCTTTTCTTATGGAGTTCCCCACTTCTGTCCGACCCTTTTGTGGCCCACTGCTTTGAATTTTGGAGTCAGTGTTTTACTGTAGTTACCGTTCCGGGCTCACTGAGGGAAGGTCTTTGTACCCCTGTCATGCATGTATATTGGCAGGACGTGATGACTTCGTTTGAAAAAGAGTTGATGGGTAGTCGTGGTTTCTCCCTCGTTCCTCCTGATGGGTTTAGCGCAATTATCTCGGCTAATCCTCAGTTGCTTTTACCTTCCAAGTCTGTATTAGCATATGCCAGGAAGCAGAGTTAGTTTACTATCTTTGAGTGGGACGAGGAGAAAAGAGGGTGGCATTGGCACGCTGGTGATTATCCTCCGGGTTGGGAGAAGAAAGTTAAAGTGACGAATATTTCTGTGCCGAGTAAGAAGGGTCCTGCCAAACTTAAGTCTGTAAGCAAGTCCAAACCTGCTACTCCACGACCATCTACAGATGTTCCTCCTTCTAGCAAAACACGAGGTAGCAAGAGAAAGACAACCCTAACCCTGCGTTTGCTGTCGAGAGGAGAGTAAGTTACCTCTAATTCTGCTTTGTCTTTTATATACTTTTGACTTTCCTGTAGCTAATCCTGACATGTGTGCTGACTTTTCCCTTTAACATTATCTCTTGTTCTCTTTTTCCTTTGCAGTCTAAGCATAATGAGGATGCATTAGTCACTCGCCCCATTTTGCTTGATGAACTTGAGTTTGAGGTACATCTCTTTTCTTTTCTTCTTCCTCCTCTTTTTTCCTTTGCACATGTTTCATCTGCCGTATACTTTTGTTTGATTCATCTGCTTAAAAGTTCCCTTGATCTTCATATCCTTTTCTTTTCGTCTTCTAGGATGAGCCCAAGCCTCTTTCTATATACCACCCCACGGCCAAGGAGCTTTCTGCCTCCATAGGTGCACCCATGGGAGGCTTCTTTGATGGGGCTGACGTAGTATTTACAACATTTGCCACTTCTGCTGCTGCACCTGGAGTTCCTGCTGAGGCTACTACCCTTCCCACTGAGCCAGTACCCATAGACGAGGGTACTCATACTAGGAAGGTTAGTAAGACCATTCCCGTTCTTGCCGAGACACTTACTCCCCAGGAAGTGGCCACTCCTCCTGCCACTGTTCATACTGAGGCTGCTTCTCCTGTCACACCTCTTGTCATCTCCACCAATGACCCCTTTACAGTTCTATCTCAAGCTGTGAAGGACGGTTCTTCACTGGTAGTTACCCCTTCTTCCATTCCCAGCTTTGCCACACATGGACCTAATGTGGACTTGTCCTCCGAGGGGTTTGAGGACGTCCTTAAAGACCCAGACGATAAACCTGTCTTGAAGAAGAGGATTTCTGATTCTGATGACAAGGAGAGTGTTCCCCCCGAGACCAAATTCATGGGCATGTGCATTTATCCCTTTCCCCCTTTTTTTTTGTTTTTGCCAAGTTCATTCTTCACCTTTTTTTTTTTTTTTGTTACCTCTTCCTTACACGTATGTACTTGCATCTCGCCTTTGCTGTAATCTCCCTTTATTTGTATGATCATTTCTGTGCTTTGCAGAGACTTTTGAGGGGTCAGGGGCCACAGTAGATGTAGGTATGCCTTCAACCGCTGCTCTTGCCACACCCATAGCTCTCGTTTCTACCATTCCCACAACACCCGTTTCTACCGTACTTTCTGTACCTGTTTCTTCCGTTCCCACAGCCCCTACTCTTACAGGTCCTAGCTAGTCTCTTATCTCCTCCCTCATTTTTTTCTTACTACTCCTGGCTCATCGTTTCTCATGTTATGTCTCATGCTCCTTGTTAGGTCCGCTACCTACTGTCCCTTCTCAGTTTGAGGTGGGTAGTAGTTCTGCCACGGTTCTAGACCCTGTGGGTGAGGCCACAGCCTTCTTTGTGCATTTTGATCAGCCTGAGATTAACGACCTCGATCTTGCAGACTTTTGGGTTTCTAGCCCTTCTTATGTGGACTTCCATGGCTTCAGGGTTCCCCAGGATTGCGTTTCTCACCTAGAGGCTGTTTTCAGTAGCCGGGGTGACTTTATGCAGAGATTCCACCTTGGTCGATCCGCCAGGGAGCATTTCTTGAAGCTGCTGGGAAGCCTAATGAATGATATTGAACATAACTGTGTTGATACTGTTTCTTCCAAGAGGATCCTGTAGTGGAGAGCTGCGGTTCAGGAGTTGATCAATGTGGGTTTTGCTGTGGAGTCCATCCTAGACCATCTCCGTGAGATTGCCCGAGCCTTTTCATGAAGAAGATTCAGCCTACTGTAGATGCTATTGACACACGGATTGAGACTTTGAAAAAGGAGGTGGCAGATTTGGAAGGTCATCATGAGCGTCTTCTTGCTAACATTGGTGGGTCCAGCAGCTTTGGAGACCAACCCCTTATCTCTGGGCTTCGTTGATGTAGTCCCCTTTCTTTCTTTTTTATTCTTTTCCTTCTCTTACTATCCCACCTAGTACACTTTATCTACATATTTTCTCTTTATAGCACTTATTTGGCTAATCTGACATAATTGCCTTAGTTTGGGTTTGTAATTTTTAAGATGCTACACTTGGTTGCTATTTATGCTATTACTAATAACATGGAATGCTTTTTATAATCCTTCATGTCTTTTTCATTGTGTACTCATAAAAGCATGTTACAAAACTTGTCTTGTGACACAGTCACTTGAAGGAAAAAAGAAGAACAAAAGGAAAACATCAAACTCATTGAATAAAAGGGACAACTTCATAACCTTAACTTAGGCATAATAACGCTTCAGCCATTTCCCATTGATGGGGTCCATTAGGTCCTTGCCATCCATTTGGGCTAGACGATAATACCCGCTTGGGTGTGCTTCTCTTATCACGAGGGGTCCTTCCCATTTTGGTACAAAATTAGATGGTCCTGTCATACCTCGCCTGACATAGTCTGCAACTTTTAGCACAAGTTGTCCTTCTGCGAACAAGCTTTCTTTAATCATCCTGCCATAGGCTTTTGTCATCCTTTTTCTGTATTTGCAGCTACGCTCTTGGACTTCCTCCCTTCTTTCATCAAGTCCTTCTAGATCTTCACTCCTTTCTACTGTAAAGGCTTCTTCCTCTTTTTCCTTCCCCTGTATCTGCAAAACTCTCAAAGATGGAGTCATCACTTCTGCTAAGCTTACTACCTCTATCCCAGATACTAAGAAAATAGGTGAAAATCCTGTGGCAAACTTTGGTGATTTTCTGTAAGCCCAAAGGGCGTCTGACAGGTGTGTTGCCCATCCTTCTGTGTACTCTTGGCTCATTTTACTGATGATCTTTATGAAAGCCTTGTTTGTTGCCTCTGCTTGCCCATTTCCTTGAGGTTAATAGGGCAACGAACGATAGTGCTTGACTTGGTAGAACTCTAGCATCTTCCTTACATTACTGTTGACAAAAGGTATACCATTGTCGCTGATAATCCTGTGGGGTACGCCAAACCTCACAATTATGTTTTCCTTGATGAAATTTGTCATTGCTCCTCCTGTGGCTTTTCGGAGTGGCACTGCCTCTGCCCACTTAGTGAAGTATTCCGTAACCACTAGTATCCATATGTATCCACGCGATGGTAGGTTAACTAGTCCTACCAAATCAAGACCCCAAGTGTGGAAAGGCCATGGGGTGACCATGCCATGTAAGTTTTGCGGGTGAGTGTGAATCAAGTTGACTTGCACTTGGCAACTGTGGCATCTTTTCACAAATTCTGCCGTATCCTTTTTCATGGTAGGCCAGTAGTAGCCCATTTGCAGCAGGCATCTGTAAAGCTTTTTCTTCCCTTGGTGCTCCCTACAATCTCCCGAATGCACTTCTTTTATCATTTCTCTTGCTTCTTCACGGCCCAAACATCTTAAGGGATCACCATCGTACCCTTTTTTGAAAAGGACCGTATTGTGCAAAAAGTAACGCATTGCCAACCTCCTAAGCTTGTATCTTTCACTGTGCTTTTGTGACAGGATGCCTTCTGCCAAGTACTGCACGAATGGGCTTCTCTAGTATTCGCTGACGAACACAGTGTAACTTTCTTCTCTATCTACCGTGAGCTGGTAGGTCCCACATTGGGTTTGGACTTGGTCTGCGTCTTTACCCATGCTTGGCCAATAGAAGCCCGCCCTTTAAAGTCTGCGGTAAAGGCTGACCTCCTCGCAGGATCCGCAAGTCTTGTCATGTACTTCTTCAACTTTATTTGGGCCTCCTCCTGTCCCACACATCTAGACAAGACCCCATTAGGCATCCTGCAATATAGTTCTCCTCCCACCAGAGTGTACTCTTTTAGTACCTTCAGTTCTGCGGCACCTTCTCCTTTCATCAAGGCTTCCCTTATGGGGATTCGCTAGAATCTTTCCTTCAACACCTCAATAATGGATTCTTCCCTCTTGTTGACCACTACCCTAGTGTTATCCCCTTCGAACATTATTTGCGAGCCTAGTGCAGCCAACGCATCCACAAACTGATTTTCGTTCCTTGGAGCATGTTTTATTTCGAAGGTTGAAAATTTCTCCTCCATCTTCTGGGCCATTGCTCTTTATGGGGCTAGTCTGGGCTCTTTTAGAGAGAAGATCTCTTTGGCCTGGCCGACCACCAGGTTCGAATCACCCATCACCTTTAAGTGCTTGACTCCCATTTCAAGAGCAATGGCCAACCTGGTTAGATAAGCTTCGTATTCTGCCGTGTTGTTTGAACAAGGGAATTCCAGTTTGAATGATAGCACTACTGCCTTATCTTCTTCATGGTACAAAACTACCCCCACTCCCCTTGATTGCGTGGTAGAAGACCTATCAAATTTCATTACCCATTGTTCTTTGACCTCTTCTGCCATGACTACTTCCCCTGGAACTTCATCACCCAGTGGGAATTCTTCTTCTCCTGGGAATTGTTCCAATAGATCTGCTATTGCCTAGCTTTTCACCGCCCTAGGTGTCCTCATTCTTAAGTCATACTGTGACAATTGTAACAACCACTGGGATATTCTGCCTGAGAAGATCGGTTGCTGCAACAGAGCCTTGATGGCATGGGACTTGGTCATCAACCATACTTAGTAGGCCAAGAAATAATGGCGTAACCTCTATGAAGCATACACAATAGCCAGACACGCCCTTTCTGCCCTTGGGTAACGATTTTTTGCATCTTTCAAGGCATGACTAATGTAGTACACTGGTAGCTCAACACCAATGGCATAAGAGTTGGCGGCCAAGTAGAGTAGCAATGGCTTTCTGTGGACTGGGGCTTGTACCGTTGGAAGGTTCATCATGATCTGCTGTAGCCTTTTGAAGGCCGTCTGCTGCATTTCTCTCCATTCAAAGTTTTGTCTTTTCCTGAGCAATTCGGTGAAAGCAGAGGTGATTGATGCGAACCTAAGGATGAATCTCCAGATATACGAGACCTTCCCTAAGAAGCTCTTTAACTCTTTTACAGTGGCTGGTGGTCTCATAGTGGCTATAGTTGTGGCTTTGGCTGGGTCCACATCTATTCCCCTGCCGTGAACTAGGAAGCCCAGGAATTTTCCAGAGGACACTCCAAATGCGCACTTGAGAGGGTTCATTCTTAGTTTAAAGGCTCTACACCTTTCAAACACCCTTTTCAACACATGGAAGTGCTCTTCTCTCCTCCTTGATTTAACCACTATGTCATCCACATAGTCCTCTAGTTCCTGATGCATCATGTTGTGAAATATGGCCGTCATTGCTCGTTGATAAGTTGCACCTACGTTTTTTTAACCCGAAGGGCATCGTTGTATAATAGAAGTTGCCCATGGGTGTTCTAAAAGTAGTTTTCTCCGCATCCCTTGGTGCCATTCTAATCTGATTGTAGCCACTGAACCCATCCATGAATGAAAACATGGCGCTTCCTGCCATAAAATCTATTAGTAAATCCATGTTTGGCAATGGGAACTCGTCCTTCAGACAGGCACTGTTGAGATTTCTGAAATCCACACAACATCTTGTCTATCCGTTCTGCTTTTTTACTAGTACTATGTTAGATAGCCAGCGCGGGTGTTGAATGGGCTTGATGAATCCTGCAGCCAGCAATTTCTGTACTTCTTTGACTATTTGCCCTTCTATTTCAATGTGGAATATCCTGGCAAGCTGGGCCATTGGTTTGGCTTTTGGGTTCACATTCAACGTATACACCACTAGCCTAGGGTCTAACACTGGCATTCCACTGTAATCCCATGTGAAAACATCTTTGAATTCGTTCAAAAATAGTATCAGTTTTGATTTTTCCTTTTCTATCAGACTTGCACTAATTGAGATAGGCCTTGGTCCTTGTGAACCAGACCCTAGGTCAACCTCCTCAAACTCTTCTTCTGCCACAACTTGCACCTCCTTTTCTGCCACGATTTTTTCATCTTTCTCTTTATTACTTTCTTCCCCTGAACTTTCTTATGCCACGCAACACGCCAAACTCTTGTGCTAGCACTCTTGGGTGGAGCCCGCTTGTATTTCATTGGTGGCCCCGCGCGCCTTCATAATTTGTACACAATTTTGCCATCAAGGCCTTGGATCCTAACACATTGGGGTGCGTCATCTGGTTCTGCGGTGGGTTGTTCTTTTCTTTTCCTTTTTTGTGCTAGCAACTCCCTTAGGTCGGGCTCTGGGTCACCTTGGACATCTTCCCACTGAGTCACGAAGGTACCTCGTGGCTTTGATACTGAGCTTTCCCCAGATGGAGCTCATTGGTTGTAGAACCTAGCTTCTACTAAATGAGCCTCTGCCTGTTCGAACGGCGAGGGATTTGCTACTATGAGTATCATCTTGTCATTCAATCTTCCTTTCACATACTGGTGATAGGTGGACGAGACCTCTGTTTTCACATGACAGGAGACCTTTGTTTTCACCACATGGAACTGAGCTAAAGAAGCTATGGGGCCTACTTTCAACCACAACTAAATGTGGCCTACGGTGTACTAGCCCCTTCCGCCAAACCCTATCACTTCCATTGGACATCCCTGAATCTTTTTTCCGAAATTCCTACTAATTGTAAAGTGCTCAATGGAATGAGATTTACAGAAGCACCTGTATCTACCAAGGCTCTCTTGATGGGGATTTGATTTATAGATGTTGCCAAGTAGAGGGGCCTCTGGTGATCTGGGTATCCCACTTCCATATCCTTATTATTAAAAGTGATCTCGGTCGACTCCTGTAAGAGGGCTCTGTTATCTGGGATTTCCGCTAATAAGCATTCTACTCCTGCCCCAGAGGCGATGCTCACCTAAGCCTCCGTGGCTATCTTTCTTTTCTTTGCTGTGAGCCCCAATTGGTCAAACAAATTTTTGAACTTGGAGCTTCGCTGTAAAGTGGTAATTGCTGCGGCAAGCAGGACTGGATTTTCTTCTTCGTCTTCCCCAAGATCCGTGTAAATCACTACCGCCGCTACACCCTTCCCTTTATGGTTTGGGAGTGGGTTTCTTTGAACCTCTTACTATGATAGTTCTAGAGTCCCTTCTTTGATCCTACGATGCACTAATCTGCGGAGCGTCCAACACTTTACGGTAGAATGTTGCACGTAGTTGTGCAAACGGCAGAAGCGTGGGTCCCTCCGCTCCTCTTCTGTGGGTTCTGTAGAGACTTGATTAGGCTTGAAAACTCCATCTACTATCCACTTATCTAGCAGTACATCTAGTTCTTTTGGAGTACATGGTATTGGTGGGGGAGTATCGTATTCCCTCCCATCAATCTTCCTTCTCCGCTCGCCCATAGATACTGTCATAGCTTGCAGGGCGTTTCTTTTGTCTGAACTTGGCTTCACGGACTGGGCAGTCTTTCTGGCTTTTTGCAACAACTATGCAAACTGGGAGATTTCTAAGTTTTCTAGGACTGCCCTGTACTCTCTGGTCATGTTTTTCATACACATTTCCACCAATGTTCTTTCTTCAAAATGATCATAGCAATCCAGTGCTATGTCCCTGAATCTTTTGATGTATTCCATCAAATTTTCGCCATTCCTTTGCTTGGTTGCTTGCAAGGTTACAAGCGTTACTGTTTCTTCTCCGTGGAAGTACTTAGTGCAAAATACGTCCACCATGTCATCCCAAATTGGGATTGATCCTGGCTTTAGGCCGATGTACCAGGTGTATGCCCGGTCGCATAGTGATTTGGAAAATTCTCGAAGACATAAGTCTTCATCTATGGCGTAAGGGCCAAGAGTATCAATGAACTTGCTTACGTGCTTAACTGTACTTCCCTTCCTGCCATCGTACTGAGCAAAGGCCCGCGGCTCATACCTCTCGGGGTACGGTTTGCTGAGTACCCTTAATGGGTAAGAAGGCCTTCGTGCATAGAATCTCTCCTTAGGTGCTCTGACTCTCTCTTGTTCCAGGACAACTGCTACTTTGGCCGTAGTGATGAAACATTGTTCCACATTTTGTGGCACACCTCCTGTTGGAGTCTCTTCTTTGTCTGCCGCATGTTCTGGGTCATGCTAGCTTCCTTTTTCCTTTGTTTTATCTGCTTTTAGCTAACGGATTTCTTCCATCATTTGTTGTTGTGAGTGTTGCAGGGACCGCAAAACTTCAATGAAGATGTTGGCATTGTTAGTAGGGATTCTTGGCCGTGGCTGGGATCCAGTCCCCACTCCGTTGGCACCTTCCGCCTGGTTAGGCTGCTGTTGGTGAGGCGTCGTTGGCCTGGACTCTGCTTGTGAGGGCACGACGCTTATATTTCACGTTGTCCTAGACTTTGGAGGCATTTGTTTGAGAGGGCTTCTGTCCCTATCTGCTTCTCAACTCCCCAGTGAAGTCGCCAATTTAATGTGGTGGGCCTTTTTTGGTTAAATTGGGTTGGGCTGCTTCCTGCGGTATTGGGCCCAAATATTCTGAGTAAGGGAGTTGAGACCGGTCTAACTGCAACTCAATTTGGTCCGGCTTGTGCGCAAACTATGCCTCATCTGCTAGGAGCATGATTACGGAGGGCAGAACTGTTTCAAATGAGTTATGGCAGGCATATATGATAATAATACGATAAAATAAAGTACTTTGACATCTTTATTAAGGTAAACAGATAATCATTATTTAGGAAAAGATAATCACAATTTAACAACAATTATTTTATAAGAAAAGTAAGGAAACCAAGTGGGTGGTATGTGGGTTGATTGAAAGAAGGAAAGAAATCAAATTAAATCTGATCCGCAGGACCAAAACCAAAGAGGGAAGAACGCCTCTTCTCAAAGTGAATAATCTCCTAGGGAGAGCCTGCCGTGAAAATTAATCACTTTGAGGGAAGCGGACCTAAATGGTTGGTGCACAAGAGAACCCTTTGTTTCCGACAGAGAGTAGGACTTTGAGAGGGAGAGAAGGAATCAACCTATTGGTGCATACCTGCCGCTCTAACTCTCTATCCTTTTCCTTTCTTCTTTTCTAAAATTCCCCTTTCTTATCTTTTTTCTTACTGCTTCTTTTTCTTAATACTTGTTTTCTATTTCCTTATTTTCAAATTCCTAATACCGTAGTGCCCCTTCCCCCTATACACGGCAAAGGCCCTTTTATAGTACCTGTCGTGACTGAATTTTACTATTTTGGCCCTCAACAACCTTTGTCTGGTCTGAGTGTACTTGTCAACCACCACTGGTCCGTTTGTGTGTCACTCCCCATCGCCAGACAAAAGAAAACTATTTTGTTTGTTTGTCTGCCGTGGCACCCTTTCCTACAATGGTCTAGGTGCCTTCTTTCTCCCTATCGCTTATGGCATGCACCTAATGATTCCAACTCAGTTTTGCTTCTTTTGGGTGGTATGCCATCCCAGCAAGACACTTTTCCCAAAAGAGCCCGTGCAGGCACCCTGAAATAGGTCTTTCCCCTTTCCCCTCCGTCAAACCATGCCCTCTTACCTCTGACCCATGACCTCACCATGTCCTGTATTGGCTGGGTACAGGCTGGTGAGGTCTGGGCCTTGCGCGTGCCTCTTTTCCATGTATGTTCAAAATCTGCCTGCTGCTTATGCGTTTGCCGTGGTTGGCCTATACAGTCTGCCGTCCATTTTTGACTATTTTTTGGTTCCCCTTTCCTTTATGGCTTGCCCTACCTAGGGACTGGGCATTGCTTAACGGTGGGCTTTGCTTTCCTTCAGCCCACCCTTTTTCCTGCTACCATCTCTTGCCATACCACTCTATTATTCCTACTGCGAAGCTGTTTGCCTCAATCCTACTGGGCCTCTTCAGGCTTGCCGTTTAATCTTCTCCTAATGACCCAGTAC
Source organism: Quercus lobata (assembly GCF_001633185.2). NCBI lineage: Eukaryota > Viridiplantae > Streptophyta > Magnoliopsida > Fagales > Fagaceae > Quercus > Quercus lobata. Next base: position 54,962,250 of record NC_044913.1, on the reverse strand, counting down.
AGCCATTGGTTCTTTTATTATATCACTGGTGGGCTACTATGTCCCATTTGTTTTCCCTTGAGCGTCCCGGTCCCGTTTGCTTTCCTTGGGTTTCCTCGACCCTATTCTTAACTTTGCATTCTTATGGGCTTTTACTAAATTCTTTGAGCTTTCCCGACCCAATTACATTATCCCTCATCCTTGGGGTTCATAGACTTGCCATCAACCCCTTACTTTTTTTACTTTCATTATTTTGGGCCTGCCGCGGCCCATTCTCACTTTTCCGCATCATATACTGCCCATGATTTGCTTTTTCTCTATTTCCGGACTTCTTTAAGCCCATTTACCTCCTCAAGGTCCATTTGTTTATCTCATGGGCCTGTGATTCATTATTCCTACCGCTTGGGCTTAATGGGATTTCTATCTATTTGCCAACTCTTTTCTGTCCATGCTGCTGAGTTTCTCCCTTCCACTTGGGCTTCCAAAATGGCCATCAACCCAGAATAATCTAGAATTCTCAAAAAAGAAAGAAAGAATAATCTAGAATTACCACGAATATAATTATGATGTTAATTAACACAATGCAATTGAACAAAGCTTATGTTAAGTTTGGTCTATACCAATTTTTTTGAGAATAATCTAAAATTCTCAAAAAAGTAATGAATTCAAATGATAAACTGATTTAGGATTACAAATTTTTGTACCACAAATTTTTTTTATGTGATAAATTGTTAATAGAAAAAAAAAAGTTTGGACATTTCACTTTCATATAAATTTACAATTTATTTTGTCTACCACTCACTGTTTATCCCCGTAAAATTGTAATAAAGTTATTATAGCACAAAAAAATTGTCATCCTAAAATCAGTCAAGCAGCGTTATAGCTAGACTTGACTCGGAATTTTCACGGATAAATTTCAAAGAATGTTTCGGTCCGGCAATGCGGGCCCTTGCGGGGTCCATACTTTTGAAATGTTACTTGTTCATTCATTAAAAAAAAAATGGTTACTTCTTCAGTTTCAATATACTTTCAACTACAGCAAAAGAAATTTCCGCAGTTTCAGTACTTCCCATTCAAGAAAGCCTTCTTCCCCTTTCAATGAACGTCGTGGTTCACAACTCCTTGAACTTGTGCCCGATGATATCTATATTGTACGTATCCTCCACTGCAGCTACCATTTCTATAGTTCTTCCACATGACAACGTAGACGGAGTCCAGTTCCGGCTCTCTTCAAAGACCGACCGCCGGACTATCATATGTTTCTAATGTTCATCCTGTTCGTGTTTTTGGGAGCATTTAGTGCCTTGATGCTCCAACACAAGCCAAGGGTAGCAAAAATTTTCAGGATTTCTGCCATTGCTTCCATGTTGTCAGCACTTGCAATTGTCCTTAATGCCGCAGCTCTTTGGTTTGTAGGCCCGCTCCTTAAGCACACCAATTAATTACAATGACTATGAATAATTACAATAATTTTCTCAAAAAAAAAAAAAAAAAAAAGACTATGAATAAGATTTACTTATTATGTATAAATACAGTGTTATAAATAATTCTGTTAAGTCTTGCTGTATGGTTAGTTATTACCAAGTTGTCTCTTTATTTATTGATTGATTTATTTATTTTTTATAATTCAATAGGGTGGGAATCGTAGATTTGAACCCTAAATATTTTTTCCATGCAAGCACTAACTAGTTAGTTAGTTGGTTATAAAATTCTTGAAAATTTTAAACAAAATAGTATTTCGGTCTTTGGTTAGATTATTTCACTCACTACTCATGAGACATCTCAAAAACTCCATATACGAATGGTATGGTAGATTAAACTAGAGAACTCTGGGTTTATGTTATGCCACATACCAATGATCTCACCCAACTAGGTAACTTAGTAGGGATTAATTTGTTTTCTATGAAATTTTTGAAAATTTTGGAAGAGAATTTTTCATATTATCAAGATTATAAAATTGGGGTAACTTCTCTTTTCAATATGAAGTCCTTATTAGATAAAACTTATCTATTAGAGAAACAAAAACTTCATGAGCTCACAAATATATAATTATTTTGACTAAATAGCACAATTATTTTCCATATTTTTTATTGCGTTTATTATTAAATTTTCTTTTGTGTTTTATTGGTTTTTTGTTTCAAATTTTTTGTTGGCAAATAGAAAATTAATCAAAGTATAATTTAGGTACAAAACAAATTGGGGTAACTAGCACACCATGCATCCAACCCATGATTTGTTGATTTTGTTTGTTTGGTTTTGTTTTTATTGTTGCTAAAGGAACTATAAGCAAAAATGCCATTATTTTTTTTTGGTTTTTTTTACCCCAAATAAATTAACTAATTACCCAAATTAATTAATTAATTCAATTTATGAAAGTTTCAATTAAGGCATAACCACATCATTAATTTAGAGTTTATTGGAGCGAAAAATTAATTTGACACATGCAATATGGTCATGATGGGAGAAAAACCCAATAAGTGATAGTGAGATATATATATATATATATATATATATATATATATATATAGGTCTTTAGACGCTCTACTTCATGAAGAATCCACTAGCAAAAATTGAGATTATAAGTACAAAGAATATATATGCAGAAAAAAATTATTAGTTGAGGACTTCTTGTTATATATATATATATATATATATATATATATATGTCTTTAGACTCTCCACTTCTTAAAGAATCCACTAGCAAAAATTGAGATTATAAGTACAAAGAATATATATGCAGAAAAAAAATTATGAGTTGAGGACTTCTTGTTCTCTTTCTTTTTTTGTTTTTTGGGGAGAAACAAACATACACGTAAAACAAAATTATTAAGTAGAAAGAACATATAATGGACACTTTTAAAAGAGAAGCATATACTAAGCTTTACCAATTGACATGTTTTGAGCTTCCAATACTTGACATGTGGAGTTTTCAGTTCATATAAAATTGGCATGGACTAAATCACCGCGTGGCAAGCAACCATTTTTAGTTTTTTCCATAAGTAATGCTACATACAAAAAATTTGTTAAACATTTTTTATATAATTAAGCTGAGTTAACAAGTTTATATTGGTTCTTATCTAATTCCAATACTAACATCATTTTTTTTACATACCATTAACCATCCACCTCATCAGTAAACAACAAATTTGTCATCTCTTTTTACCTATCAAAAACAAATGGAACAAGAAACAGTAATTGATTTAGTAGAAATAAATACTATTATTATATGGGTAATACTGTAATAATAGTCAGGTAGTCTCGGCCTCTCACAAAAGTGGGCCAAACCCATAAAACAAAATTATTAAATAGGAAGAACATATAATGGACACTTTTAAAAGAGAAGCATACTAAGCTTTACCAATTGACATGTTGGACTAAATCACCACGTGGCAAGCAACCATTTTTAGTTTTTTCCATAAGTAATGCTACATACAAAAAATTTGTTAAACATTTTTTTATATAATTAAGCTGAGTTGACAAGTTTATATTAATTTTTATCTGAGTTTAATATTAGCATCATTTTTTTACATACCATTAACAATCCACCACATCAATAAATAACAAAATTTTCATCTCTTTTTACCTATCAAAAACAAATGGAACAAGAAACAGTAATTGATTTAATAGAAATAAATACTATTATTATATGGGTAATACTGTAATATTAGTCAGGTTGTCTTGGGCTCTCACAAAAGCGGTGGGCCTAACCCATGTATGAGGCCCACAGCTTTTTGAGACTGCGCGGGACTACTTTGTTTGTCGTATTTTCAAAGCGATGGACGGCTGATCTTGACCCAATCGGTTACTTTACTCTTTTTATCTCTTTCTAATTTTTTTTGCAGTCACCATAGAGCTCTATCTGAAAAAGAGATGAAGTCAGTATCTCCAGAAAAATCGCTTCATGAAAGGCTTCTTCAGTTTTTAAGCAATGTTTTGATTCCAATTTTGATCGCTATTTTATGCTCCATGAAATCAATGGTTTACATCTCCTCCACTACGGCTACGATTTCTATGTTAATTCCACAAGATATTGTGGACGAAAGGCCAGTTCCAGGGCAAAATTTGCCAAATAGTAGCTTTTTAGAAAAAATTTTGCTACATAGCATGCGGATGAAACATTTTAGTAAGTTTGACTGTTTTTGGAACTCGAGCTCCAACCCATTCCCTCTTGGATGAAGTCTGACATGGACCCAAAAAAAAAAAAAAAAAAGGTGAAACTCAAGTCTAGGAAACTCGAGTTCCTTGTGAAAAATCTTGGAACTCGAGTTCCACTTTTTTTTTCTTTTTTTTTTCAAAAAAACAGTCTAACTTACTAAAATGTTTCCTTCACATGCTTTTTTGTTAATATCTTTCCAAAAAGATGTTGTTTTGCAAATTTTGCCCCAGTTCCAGTCTTCTTCAGAGGTTGACCCACGATCTATCATATATTTCTATGTTGTACCCTTTTCGCGTTTTTGGGCTTCTTTAGTTCCCTGATGGTCCACCACAAACCAAGGTTTGAAAGAGTTTTCAGGATTTATGCCGTGGCTTCAATGAACCTGCACTTATATTTCTAAGCTGTACACTTTTCGTGTTTTTGGGCTCCTTTAGTTCCCTGATGGTTCAGCACAAGCCAAGGGTGGAAAGAGTTTTCAGGATTTATGTCGTGGCTTCAATGGTTTCTGCACTGGTAACTCTCCTCTACGCCACAGTACTTAGGTTTGTAGGCTCTCTTTAAAGTTAAAGTTGTAATGTTTTATATAAATTGTGATAATGTTTGTTTTTTATAAATTGTTTTTGAAGAATGTTTGAATTATAACATAATTGTTACAAAACTTTATTAGTAATGAGATCATTATAAAATGCAACAATTAGAAATTGCATATACATCCCTTCTCTTGATGGGAAGGTTTCTCAACCCAAAAAAAAAAAAAGAAATTGCATATACATTCGCTCCAGTGATGAGACTTATATTATTTTTTATAGTATTATAATTTTTCATTTAGGTTTACATGTTTTTTCATTAATATTACTTATTTAGAATTATTAATACAACCAAAAATGTCACGAGGAGAGCTTCAAAAAATGAACAAATATTACATATTCATTTTGTAGCAAAAAAAGAAAAATTGTGTTTTATATATATATAATTTAGAGACGAAGCAGAAGGGTGGTGATGTGGTCATGAAACCTTTCCAAGGAGCCTTTCAGTGAGGCAATTGAGGTGCGTTGGATACTGGAGAAACGGGGTAAGATAAGGGAGCACCTTTGTGGGATAAGAAAGCACCTCTATCGAAAAAATGGGTTCTTGGATGTGTGTTTGAATCCGAGACGGGATCGTATAAAGGAGATGTTGTGTCAGATAGAGAATGCTCCCCTATCTTGTATAAAGGAGATATTGCTTGAGTAGAATGATAGAAAAACAAATGAACTAAATTTATTAAGAAATCTATCACACGAGTCCACATTTTTCCCTTCCCCTTGATTCATTTTCTCTTCTCTTCCATTCTCTTCTTTCAAATCAAACATAGGGTTAACCTTTTCTGGATGGCCTTCTAATATTTGTATATCTTTTGTTATTGGATTTTCATGTTTTTGTTTTTCCAGCTTCCCCAGAACACCAAAGTCTACCTCTGTCTCTTTATCGAAAAAATGGATCTAGTCTGTGGTCAATCTAATTCATGCCAAGTATTCACCATCAAACAGGGTCGTAGAGGTCCGATCTTAGTTCCCTATAACTTCCAAGGATGTAAATCATTTGTAGAGAAAGCAGCACGCAAGGGGGCAATAGGAGGCAGAGGAAGAGAGAGAAGCATAAGTGGAGGTCGAGATGGAAAGGCTATCCGAGACATCAGTAGGGACCTGGACCCAACTCCACATATCCAGAAAACAAGTAGGCCTCAAGTTGGGTTCCCTTTCTCACAAGCCAATGCTAGTGTCGAAGGACAAGATGAAAGTTGGGATGGATTGGAGAGGGAAAAAGGAAGTGGAGGGAGAGACGAAGGAAGCATGGGAGGAGGTCAGGAAGAGGAGGCAGTCCCAAACATCAAAAGGGAAACTCTACACATTGAAAGAAACAGGAGGTTTGAAGTTGGGTTTGGTGTCTCACAAGCCAATGGTAGTGTTGAAAGGCAAGGTGGAAGTCCAAATGAATGTTGAGATGCAGAAGGAAAGGGGAGCAGATCAGGGGCAAATCAAGCTCGAGATGGAGAAGGCGAGGGAAGCTCATCAGGTGAGAGTCAAGGTCAAGATAGAGGAGAGGGAAGTGCATCAGGAGAAAATCAAGGTGGAGATAGAAATGCAGAGGGGAGCAGATTATACGATGACGAAGATGAACGCGAATATGTACTCTATGTTCCATGTGTAATATAGGTAATCCTTTATGTGGCAACTATTATCACGCCAATTATGGCCAAGAATGCCTATGGTATTCTAGAGAAGTCAATCACTTCCAGGTTATTTTCTTGTACTCCCTATTCTATGTCACCACCACCTCTACGTTGGCGTTGGCGTTCGTCTTCGTCATTGTTTGATCTGCTCCCCTCTGCATTTCTATCTCCACCTTGATTTTATCTTGATGCACTTCCCTTTCCTCTATCTTGACCTTGACTCTCACCTGAAGAACTTCCCTCGCCTTCTCCATCTCAAGCTTGATTTGCCCCTGATCTACTCCCCTCTCCTTCTGCATCTCGACATTCATCTGGACTTCCACCTCGCCTTTCAACACTGCCATTGGCTTGTGAGACACCAAACCCAACTTCAAACCTCCTGTTTCTTTCAATGTGTAGAGTTTCCCTTTTGATGTTTGGGACCGTCTCCTCTTCCTGACCTCCTCCCATGCTTCCTCTGTCTCCCCCTCCACTTCCTTTTTCCCTCTCCAATCCATCACAACTTTCACCTTGTCCTTCGACACCACCATTGGCTTGTGAGAAAGGGAACCCAACTTGAGGCCTACTTGTTTTCTGGATATGTGGAGCTGGGTCCGGGTCCTTATTGATGTCTCGGATAGCCTTTCCATCTTGACCTCCCCTTATGCTTCTCTCTCTTCCTCTACCTCCTATTGCCCCCTCGTGTGTTTTCTTTTTGGCCAGTCCTTTTGCTGCCTTCTCTGCAAACGATTTACATCCTTGGATGTCATAGGGAACTAAGATCAGACCTTTACAACCCTGTTTGATGGTGAATACTTGGCATGAATTAGATTGATCACAAACCAGATTCATTTTTCCGATAAAGAGACAGAGGTAGACTTTGATGTTCTGGGGAAGCAGGAAAAACAAAAACATGAAAATCCAATAACAAAAGATATACAAATATTAGAAAGCCATCCAGAAAAGGTTAACCCTATGTTTGATTTGAAAGAAGAGAATGGAAGAGAGAAAATGAATCAAGGGGAAGTGAAAAATGTGAACTCATGTGATAGATTTCTTAATAAATTTAGTTCATTTCTTTTTCTATCAATCTATTCAAACAGTATGTCCTTTATACAAGATAGGGGAGCATTCTCTATCTGACACAGCATCTCCTTTATACGATCCCGTCTCGAATTCAAACACACATCTAGGAACCCATTTTTCCGATAGAGGTGCTTCCTTATCCCATAGAGGTGCTCCCCTATCTTACCTCGTTTCTCTAGTATCCAACGCACCTCAATTGCCTCACTGAAAGGCTCCTTGGAAAGGTTCCACGACCACATCACCACCCCTCTGCTTCGTCTCTAAAGTATCAATTCTGCCTCACAAATAGGCTTGAAAAAAGTACGCTCAGAAATCTCCAAGGAAACCGAAATCCTCCAAGTACAATCAAAGCTTCTCTGTAGAACTCAAATTCAAGATAATTTAACAGATCCAATCAGTCTCGTAATGAAGAGAATCTTTCTGCATTGGAGAAAGTCAAACTGTTTAGTAATTTAAACTAAAAACTCTTTTTTTTTTAAATAAATTTTAATAATTTACATCCATTATAATTTGAGATTACTACATTTTCGAATTAAAAAAAAAAAAAATTAAGGATGTGATTAAAATCTAATGAGTATTATGTGGTTGTTGTTGATGTGCAACTGACAAAAAATCTATTTCAATTAGAAATAACGATAGAGAGAAATGTAGAGGTGGGAAGAAAAACTGTTTTTTTTTTTTTTAATTTGGCAAAAATTTAGGAGTTTTTAAATTACTAATTTTATATGTTTAACCCTATTGTTTAGGTTTTAGACTTTAGTAGTGGATTAGTAGATGTGAAGTTATTTTGTAGCGCGTTGTTTAGAATTACAGGATTGTCCTCCAAATTTGTCCCAGTGTAGGGTATTTTGGAAAAAAAAAAATCCGGTCTAAATAAGAGAAACCCTTTAAATAGTAGTATAAATGGGGGTGTGCTCACCTCGTAAGTGATATAGCGTTTTCCATCAATGGGTTCAGGAGAAGATGGGACTACCGCTGAGGTCCTGCAGAAGCAGAAATGTTTTCAGAATACAAGACTACCAGAACCACAGAAAATCCAAGTGTGTAGCAACAGCAATTAAAGATTTGACTGGCACTCATAAACCATAAAAATTGCAAGACAAATAAACAATAATAATATTAATAATCAAACATGCACACAAACATATGGACAGAAAAATCTATAGCACGTGAGAGTAAACTTTAACTGTATAATACAACACAAAGAGATTTGAACAAGTTCTTCTTCTTATTCATAGATGTAATACTAAATACAAATCCATAGAGGGAATCCAGAAACCTGACTATAACTATTAGGAGGTAGCAAAAAGTATATCATCTAATCACAGTGCAGAAACACACCTTGAAGACATCTCAGCTTTGGCAGCAAGTTTTGCAGCTCGTCGTTGTTCAGCTTGTTTGTAATATTCATCTTCTGAATCTCCTGTATCACCATCCCCCATGTCAGCATCCCCATCGACCTCAAAATTGTCAACTTCATCCTCCCCAACATCATCCTCAGAATTGATTCCAGCTCCAGCCAACACTCGGAGCTCATGCTTCCTCCGCCTTTCTCCAATATCATCCCTTTTAGGTAAATCATCATCACCAGAAACCACCTTCCATGTAGATTGAATACAAATGTTATTTAAATAGAGATACTTTTAAACTTCTCAAGAAAATCAACTAGCAATATGATTTCCCTAAGTTGATAAATTTTTCTTTTTCCTAGCTATTGGAATATTTCATCAGAAAGAAGAAGCTATTATTCACACAACACATTCAAATGTTTCTCCATCATATTACAACCTAAAATTCGATAGAACCAAAATCAAATACATAAATCAACTATTTAATCATCCACACAAAAATGTAGGACACTACTATAGTAGATAGATAGTAAAATACAATAAAGTTGTAGGGTTGCAATATGAAGGGCTATGAATGAACCAAGCCAAGCAACATGATGAAAATTCAGGATTGTAAATTTAATTGTACTTCGTACACGATTCGAGCTCGAAATCATTACCAAACTAGATTACATGTTGGAGCTTAATTCATTTTCTTGTTGAACAAACTTAAGCTTATTCATGAGCTTACATGATTAACTTACTTTTTGTCCTATAAATAAAATATTGTATTCCTTCACCAACAAACTTATTAAAAAAAAAAAAGTAGAAAAATAACTTAATTATAGATGAAATTATATTATTTGGATTAATTAGATAGATTGTCTTTTGTTTATGAACTTACAAAAGTTAGATTCACCAAACTGTATTGTTAAAATTATATATAATTTTATTATAAAATGAACTTTTTATATTATCAAGATAATATAAATAATAATTTGATATCATATGAACTTATTTACAACCACATTATACATACATCCAATTAACATTTAACAAGGCTCAAAATTGCAAACAACATGGAGCAGGGGCATGATGAGGAGCTCAATAGAAATAGCCTAACAGAAGAGGATGCAGGCGGAAGAGCTCTTAATAAACCACCACAAATACTAAACATCTTTAGATTTTGCAGCACCAGATGAGTTCATGGAACCAAAGCCAAATGTAATATAATAACAAATTGAGGGGGAGATAACACCTAAGGGAGCCACCAACTGAGTAGTTAATATAAGGACACCACTTATCCCGAAAGACTTAAGCCTGTGAGTTTGGGCCCAACTATGTTGTGTTGATCACTCTATCTTGACATTCTTATTCAATGTGGAACTTCACTCGCACGTGTACTCCCAACACACATTCTATTAAATGTAGGTTCCACCTCTAGAAAGTGGATGGAACACCTTTTTTTACATGTCCTTTTTTACTACTTCTATTGGCATTATTTTTTGTCTTCCTCTACCTTTTTCGGTCCCTTAACTTGAATCAACTTATTCTTTCTCACCAGTGCATCACTTGCTGTCTTTTGAATGACCAGACCATCTCAAGAAAACCTCCCTCACCTTTTCATCAATATGGGCCAACCCTATCTTTAAAGGGGATTTCCTCATTTTGAGTCTTATCTTTCCATGTACTTCCACTTATCCAAGTTACAAAAATCCATTACTCCAAAGAAATTGTCAACTTAACTATCTCTTTTTTTTTTTTGATAGGTAAAAAAAAGTTTTATTGATAGCAAAAGTGCAGTATGTTTACGATTGTCAACCCAACTATCTCAACGCCTTCAGTTTCACACGTATAGTCAAATTGAATAATGGTTGCCCACTTGACATTAAGCAACAATTGCTATAATCCAACAGCATTTCAAATCAACTTTTAAAAACTTCATTGCAAGTACAAGGCCCACTTATAAATCCCCTAGAAACCCTTATTTTCATCCTTAGAAAACCCCTCCCCTTCCCTACCCCTAAAAAATAGATTCAATTTCTTCATATAGTTGAACCAAGATTTTTTTAATAGATAATATAATTGCAAGCATAAGTTTTCACAAAATTTGGAGCTATGAAAGCATAAGAAAAGGGGAACCTCCCTAATTGAAGGAAGCAAAATAATACTGCAGACCCATCTGCAAATATTCCTGTGGCATGTCCTATGTTGTTAATTTGAAGTAAGAAGAATGGATAGGCCAATCTGGTTACTCCATCATGTTGAAAGACACAATGAATCTATTGTGCATCTTGTATCAGATCCCTCCTTCATCAGATTTCTACAAATTCTTACTCAATCTTTTGCTTTCTCTAAGATAGCTAGACTAGCTCAACAAGATAAATTTCTAAGTAAAAGCACCCCACACTAGATTTTATCTCTGATCATAATCTTATTACATTTCTAACACCACCACCTGTTTGAGCTCTGGAATGGCTATTACTTATGAAGCTACAAAACCTTTCTCCGTATCATTTTCTTCTGAGTATTACTTTTCAGCCTTGATAAAAAAGAGTCCGCTCAAAAATATAACACACGAACAAGTGCAGAAAAAAAAAGAACTATACAAATAAAAATTGAAAAACCTTACCTATATAAAACATCCATTTGTTCCTCCTTTGATAGAGCACTCAAATCTTTCTTAACCTCCTCATAAGCTGCTCCCGTGACATCAAAGGCTTCTTTTATCCCTGGATATTTTTTTCTGCCTTTTCTTTTGGCTGACATTTCCTGTACAAGCAGCCATATTGGGTTATGTGTCATTCAAAAGAATTAATAGTCCATACACCCCTTTAAAAGTAACAAACAATAAAATATGGATAAGACATGTACACTGGTAACATATTGGTGTTATACGTGCAAAGGGAGTGAACAATCTGTGGATCACTTATTGCTTCATTGTCATACAGCTTCTGAATTGGGTGTATCATCTATGGTATTCAGGTTCATGGAGTTTCTTGGGTGATGCCAAAGTCAGTTGTGGATTTGATAGCCTCTTAACAAGGTCATTTTTGTAGACATTGGGATACTGTTATTTGGAGAGCCATTCCTTATTGCTTGAAGTGGTGAATTCGGAGGAAGCAGAATGCTCAGGCCTCAGTGTTTTGAGGACAGTGAAAGATATTTGCCTGATATTAAGCTGTTTTTCTTTAAATGTTGTTTGAGTGGATGTTGGTTGTGGGTTCTCCTTCTTTATGTTCATTTATGATTTTGTTGATCATTGTAATCTGTTAGATTGATTGTATGCTCCCTTTGTATACTTCTTGTATACTTGGGTGTTTGTTTTCCATCAATAAAATTTACTTATCAAAAAAACACAAAAGAGGATAACCCAAGCTTGAAAATAAAGACCAAAGGTTTAACTTACTTATCTCTTTACTTCCTTTTTTCATTAACAAGGAGAGAATATTGAACCCTCACCTCTAGAGTTAATTCCCTATCACTCGGATCACTACAATCTTCAATCACATCAAGGCCAAAGTCTTCAATTGTATAAGATTCTGCTTTTTTCATCTGTAGTTTCTTAACCGCTTCCTCCTCCTTCAAAGGTCTGTCATCATCACTTGATTGTGCCTTCATCAGAAACAAAAAGCTTAGAGCAACTACAAAGACAATCTCAATTATATACATATGATTGCATTAAGAAATTAGTGTGTGAACAAGATAGTTTCCATAGTGGCAGTAAGTGATTGTTGCTGAAAAAAAAAAATATATATATATATATATATATTAGATACAAAGGGGAAAAAAGTGAGAAGGGGGGTGGAGCATGATTGGACAAATAGCGAATAATATTCAAATCATCACCTCGTAATCAGCATTATCACCATAATAATAGTCCTTTTTTTTTCCACCCCATAGAGACTCTTGTTCTTCCTCATCTTCTTCATCATCTTCAAGCATAGCATCTTCAACTCCACCAAATTTTTCCCGTAAATATTTCTGTGTCCTAGCCACTACAGACAATATGCATAATTAATCATACAAAACATTACTCCAATTGTTGTAAGAACCAAAGGGAATAACAATTGAGAGTTTTTTATGCAAGAAAATATGTAGAGAATGATTTAGAACCCATCCCCCCTCCCCCTCTCCCCCCAAAAAAAAGAGAGATTCTCATCAGAATCCATTCTATCATTTCAGCCAAAGGAATACCAAGTGATGAACCTAGTACTACCTAAGGTCACTTATAAATGCCCAATAATAATTCTAAAATAGCCTAATACCAATTAGCCAACTTGAAAACACCCTAAATTACACTTCAGAGATAGGTAACCCTGGTGCAGGTGTAAAATTGCAGAATATGCATGTGTAGGATGTATGATTACTTTTTCTTAATGAATTAATTTACTTGTACCAAAAAATATAAGTTATAGGAATATGCATGAAACACAATGACATAGAGAGTTGGGTTGGTTTGCAATAGCATTGATTTACTACAATGCTCGTTCTTTTATTACTAATTTGTGTTTTGCAGTTTGAAGCAGTCAAACTTTTGTTTAATATTTATTATATACATCTACATCAATATTACAGGCTCTTGTACGGAATAATGGCATTTTATTTAGCTAATGAAAAATTTTACAAATGTAGGTGTGATTCTTTCTTCTTCTTTTTTTTATGGAGGGGGGTGTTAAGCAAGAATTTCCTCTAATTCAACTTCACATTTTCTCAATTAGAGCATCTCTATTTATGTAGATGTAGTTATGCAGTTGTTTTTTATCAAAAAAAGAAAACAAAAAACAAAACAAACAGCTTCAGATATACTTTCAAAGAACAAAACTGATTAAATGCAATGCAAGAAATTGCAAACAAATTTCCTTACTTTTTGCAATATCTCCAGTTTCATCATCTTCATCCTCGTCATCATTCATACCCTGTAAGCAACATTAGGATTGCCAAGTGGGAATGAACAAAGATACAAACAAAAATCACACTGCTTGCTACATGCATATGCTCAATCAAAAAAACTTACAAAATAAGAATTCTGCCTTAACATGTTTGTTTCAGTTATGCAGAAGAGATCTATAAATTTATTTTTTTTTATTTTTTTATTTTTTTTTGATAGGTAAAAATTATATAGAAGAGATTTGCATAGTTTTCACATATAGAAGGCTCTCTTAAAGTTCACAATTCTTTTTAGCATTCTTTTCCAAGATCTTTTAAATGTTTAAAACAGTTATATGCTTTCACAAAACTAAAAAAAAATGTAACGTTAATCCTAATTCACACATGACAAGCATTTTTATTCAACTAAAGGTTTTATATATATATATATATATATATATATATAAGTAACAACATTTAATTGGAAAAGAAAAAAAACTAAATTAAATGCTACATTATTCTCAACTAGAAGAATCTATTTTAAAATTTCAAAGCAACTATTACAACTTGACATAAAAGGGGGAAGAACCTTGAGATCAAAGACAGGTATTCATCATCTGAGTCCACAATATCACCATTCGCATCCAGCGGGATAATATCCCTCTGCTTATGAACTGCAAACACAAATAAACATTAGAAAACCCATCAATTTTTCCCAAAAACTAAAACAATAGTACAAATACAAAATAAGTTTGTCACGGACTCCATAACATTGAAACAGTAAGCAACAGAAAAACAATAAATTAGAGAGCTTAAAAAAAAGAGCATCAAGCTCAATGTACCAACATGGTCTCAGTCACATTGAAAAAATATAGGCCAAAATAAATTGTTTCTCTAAACTTTAACCCTTGAGCAATTTTAGTTCTTGAATTTTAAAGAGTTCACATTTAGTCCCCAACAAACTGAAAGTGATCGCTTTTAGTCCCCAACAAACTAAAAGTAATGACTTTTTTTTGATAAGTAAAAGTTTATTGATCTCAAAAAATGGAACACCCTAGTACACAGGGAGTGTACAAGGGTTCAAACAATCAAGAACAAAAATTACAAGAATCTAAGAAATCAAGAAAGGATGGAAAGGATTGGTTCCGCAACGCAGCCAACCAATCCATTAATGTTCTAAAGAAAAATAGCTTCAAATCTGATATGGATCTCTCCTTATCTTCAAAGCACCGACTATTTCTCTCCCTCCAAAGGCACCACAATAAGCAATGAGGAACCATAAGCCATATATACCCATTTCGATGACGGCCAAAACTGTCTTGCCAACATGCTAGAAGCCCCACTACATATTGTGGCATAACCCAACTCACTCCAAACAACCCGAACACCATAGCCCACATATCCATTGCAACCGGGCAATGAAGAAAAAGATGATCAACCGATTCCCCATTACACTTGCACATGTAGCACCAATCTAATATCCAAACCTTCCTTCTTCGTAAATTGTCAATCGTTAAGCATTTCCCTAAAGCAACAGTCCAAACAAAGAAAGCTACTCGAGAAGGAACCTTCTGCTTCCAAATGCTTTTCCAAGGAAAACAATAGTCAGTAGGGCCCACTAAGAGATTGTAATAATCCCTAACTGTGAATCCCTTCTCTCTAACAGACTTCCAGCACATTTTATCCTCACCAAGCCCTCTAACCGAGACACCATATATGGTATCCATGAAACTGGCCAGTGCCTCTAGTTCCCGAGCATGCACACCCCGAAAGAAACTTACATCCCAAAACAGGATTCCGTTATCAAACTTCATAACCTCAGCCACACTAACCTCTTGATCTCGGCAAAATCTAAACAATTCAGGATAGCTGACTGCAAGAGAAGTTTCACCACACCAATGGTCTTGCCAAAATTTCACCCTAGACCCATCCCCAATCTCATATAGAATGTGTCGAGAGAAAGTAGACCATCCCTGACTGATATTTTTCCACAAGCCAACACCATATGGACCGTTAGTAGGCCTAGTACACCAACTTCCCCATTCACAGCCATATTTCACAGCTATCACTTGCCTCCAAAGAGCAGCCCTCTCCATCCCAAATCTCCATAGCCACTTCCCAAGTAGAGCTTCATTAAAAGGTCTTACCTTTCTTATCCCCAAACCACCCGAAGCAATGGGTGTGCAAACAGTAGCCCATTTGACCAAATGGAATTTTGGTTCATCACCAATGCCACCCCATAAAAAATCCCTCTGAAGTTTCTCAATTCTGTTAGCCACAGAAGCAGGAATAGGAAATAAAGATAGAAAATATGTGGGTAAGTTAGATAGAGTGCTTTTAATTAAAGTGACTCTACCTCCCTTGGATAAGTACAAACGTTTCCATCCTGCTAATCTCCGTTCTATCTTCTCCAGAATTGGGTTCCAAATTGATTTATCCTTACATTTAGCTCCCAAAGGAAGGCCTAAATATTTCATTGGAAGGGTACCTTGTTTACAACCAAGGACATTCAACAATAAGTCAAGATTATGCACCATACCAATAGGAACCAGCTCTGACTTGCCCAAGTTTATCTTCAGACCAGAAACCGCCTCAAACCAAATGAGAATCATACGGAGAAACAAAACTTGGTCCAAATCAGCATCACAAAAAATTAAAGTGTCGTCTGCAAAGAGCAAATGGGACACCTCCAAAGTTCTTCCCTCTAAACGACCCACAGCAAAACCTGACATGTGACCATCATGGACAGCCTTATCCAACATTCTCCCAAGGGCTTCCATCACCAAGACAAACAACAAAGGGGACAAAGGGTCTCCTTGTCTCAACCCCCTGGAGCTCTCAAAAAACCCACAAGGAGTGCCATTTATCAATATAGAGAATCGAACGGTAGATATACAAAAGAAAATCCACTGCCTCCATTTAGCAGAGAACCCACTCCGTTCTAGTAACTGCATAAGAAAACCCCAGTTGACATGATCAAAAGCCTTCTCAACATCTAATTTGCAAAGTATCCCTGGCAAACCAGTTTTCACTCTACTATCGAGGCATTCATTAGCAATAAGCACAGGGTCAAGAATCTGCCTGTTCCTCACAAATGCATTTTGAGAAGGAGAAATTATATCTTCCATGACCGTGCGAAGTCTGGTGGCTAAGACCTTGGCAATGATTTTATAAACCCCCCCAACAAGACTGATGGGGCGAAAATCCTTGACTTCAATTGCTGGATTTTTTTTAGGGATGAGAGTGATGAATGTTGCATTTAAGCTTTTCTCAAACTGACCTTTAGCAAAAAAATGGTGAAATACAGCCATAAGATCAGTTTTGAGAATACCCCAACATGCTTGGAAGAAGGCCATTGGAAACCCATCAGGTCCAGGAGCTTTGTCACCATTAAAATTCTGTATGACATCCAAAATTTCTGCCTCCTCAAAGGGTCTATCTAACCAATCAGCATTATCACCGGATATCCTAGGAAATACCAAGACTTCTGGAAAAGGTCGAACAACTTGCTGCTCCGAGTATAAATTCATAAAGAATTGAGTAATACAATCAGCAATCATACCTTGATCAGAAGACAAGGTTCCATCAACCATAAGGCTCTCAATACCATTATTTCTTCGATTGGAATTAGCCATTCTATGAAAAAATTTTGTACTTGCGTCCCCCTCCCTCAAGTGTAGCATTCTAGACTTCTGCCTCCAACTAATTTCTTCCAAAAGAATAAGCTTTTCAATCTCGGTACGGAGATTAACTTGTTCTAACTTCTCCTCAGCTATTAAAGGTTGAGTCTCCTCTTTAACATCCAAGTCATTCAATTTCTTCCATAACAACTGTTTCTTTAAAGTGACATTGCCAAACTCCGTTTCATTCCATTTTTTTAGGTCCAACTTCAAGGCTGCCAACTTCTTAGCTAGCATAAAACTCGGGTTGCCTTGAAACAAATAGGATGCCCACCAAGTTTTCACTTTATCCACAAAATTTTCCGCCTTCAACCACATATTTTCAAAACGAAAAGGAGTTCTACCTCTCCGATGGCTTTTAATCCCTAAGAAGTTAAAAGTAATCAATTTTAGTCCATATCAAACTTAAACCGATGGCTTTTAGTCCTTAAAAAACATAAAGTGATTAAAAGTAGTCCTTGAAAATAGGGATGGCCATGGGTAGGGTATGGATCGGGTATACCCATACCCGACCCGAAAAGTTTACCCATGGATACCCGATTATCAATACCCGTTAATATCCATACCCGAATCTTACTTGAACATATTATCCATGGATATCCATACCCTACCCGAAACCCGATTTTTTTTTTTTTTTTTTTTTTTTTTTTTTTTTTTTTTTTTTTTTTGTATTCAAAACATTATAACATAAAAAGTAACCAATCCTAAAACACATTCATATATCAAAACATAAAGATTGCAAATAAGAGAAGAAAGCATAAGAAGTTTATAACTTTGAGTTGACGAATAGCTCCTTCACCATATAAGAAATCTCATCATCTCACATTTTTAAAACATATAAGAATCTAGCCAAATATGATCACTTCCATAACCATCTCAGTAAGATTCTGTTAAGAGAAACAGAGAGAGAATGGAGCAAATAGGTTGAAAAATAAATCAATCCAAAGACAACAACGAGAAAAGAAATGGAGCAACACAATTAATTAGCACCTTAAGGTGCTTGAAATGGACTGTATCATTTGTAGTCTAACATCATCCGAACAAGATACATATATTAATTCAATGCTCCAATCCGAACCATACCTTAACTAATACTCTGTAATTACACAACAGAACAGATGCTAGCTTAATGTGAAGATATGCTAAGACATCTGTTAGCATTACATGCATCCAATTTCACTTGCAAAAAGTACTAGAGTTATGTCTTTCTTTCTTTTTTTGTTGAGAAATTACTAGAGTTATGTCTTTGGTAACTCATTATACTATTTATCTTCAAACATGAACAAACAATAATCTTCCCAGATAACCAAAGTCTCCATTTCCGATAAAGAATACAAGCATTAAGAAGAATAACTAAAGTTTTATCTTGCTCAACTCGCAACTTACTTATTTAAGAATGCATCCCTTTTAAGTGGCTGGTTATTTAGTTGGGCTGTGATTCCATAATGAATCAGAGGACTAGTGGAAATGAGCTTTAGCAAAACTCATATCCCAAGTGACAGACTCAGATCGTACTTACTTCAATATATATGGGTCCACGTCATTTCTTTAAAATCTAAACTACAACTGCAAAAGCCAATACATGGACAGTGATTCAAAAACTCAGTTGCAAAAACAAGCATAAAAGTTGAATATATACTCTAATAGGTTTCTTACAACCTTTCATATTTAACAAACAAAAAGATAGTTTTATAAATGCAAAGCTACACATGAATAATCTAAAGAATAACAAAATTTTATATAAAAAAAAATGTTGTCTTTTACATGCATATCAGCCACTCAGGGCCTAAGAACATAAAAGTAGAAAACCAGTATCCCTAAGCTAGATTTTTTTTTTTTTTTTTTTTTTTTAAAAGGCCTAAACTCAGAATACCCAGGTGCACACCCATCTGCTCCATGAAAATCAAATTCAAAGGCACCCAGATGCTAGCCAAAACCCAAAAAGCAACAATAATCAAAGAACCCAGAAACCCAAAGGAAAAGATGGGAAATTTTGAACCCATATGCAGAAATCAAGAGTAAACAGTGAAACAGTTTCATATTCACATACACAAACACAAATCATTTCATGAAAATCTTACAATTACGCCTCTCTCTACTTAGCATATCATTCTAACTCTACCGTGGAGGAGGTCGTAAACGCGATCGGCGATTTGGAGGAAGGTAGGGGCGGAAACGACGGCGAGGAGAGGCGGGGACTGGAGAGAGTGACGGTGAGGAGAGGCGGAGACTGGAGAGCTCTGAGAGAGAGAGAGTGACGGTGAGGACTGAGTGACCTTTTTACACAAATATTGACAGAGAGAGTGTGAGACTGAGCGACGGTGAGAGCACTGAGAGAGGTTTAGGCTATGTTTGATTTGCTCCATTCTCATCACTCATCCCTCGCTTTTAATAAAACCCATACCATTTGTGCTGGTTTGGTTTTGGGTTTGTTTCTCACTTTTTAGGCTATGTTTGGGGGTTGTTTGGATTTCTGATTTCCATAACTCATAACTCAAAATTGGTGGGATCCATGATGATAACTCATAACTCAAAATTGGTGGGATCCATGATGGGAACAAGTTATGAAGGTTGTTTGGATTTTGTTTTCAGTTGTTTCTAGTTTTTGTTTCCATCACTCAATTCTCTAGTTTTTGAGTGATGAGTTATGGAAACTGAAAACACATTTTGACTGTTTTCAATTTCCATAACTCTGTTTTTAATGGCATTTCTGTAATTAAACACACATAGAGGGACCCACTGTCAGAGCAAGAGCCATAACTTTTGACCATCTTCATTTTTTTTCTTTCGCTGGGTTAAGTGAGCTTTCCTTTCTCTGTTCTTCAATTCATTCTTTCTTTCTTTTTTTTCTTTTTTTCCTTCCCTTTCGTCTTTCTTTCTCATTTGAGTTTGTTCTTTCTTCTTTTTTTTTTCCTTCCTTTTTGCCTTTCTCATCTCTGTCTGTTTTATTATTATTTTTTTATTTTTTATTTTTATTTTCACCTTTCTCATCTCAGGTAGCCTAGGAGAAGAGAAGCAAGCTACCTTCGCCTACCTCCCATCTATATCTATAGGCAGCAATCCTAAAAGCTCACTCCCGGCTACCTGTCCTTTGGACCCTTCGCCTGCTTAGAAGTGGATTCAAACCACTGATACACCTATAAAAAAAATCAAGGAACAAGGCTGAACGTTGATCCGGCTTTGTTGCTCATCAATGGCATCACTCGTCGCCGTTGCTCATCAACGGCGATTCAGCGACTCATCCCATCTGACCCCAAAACTCATCCTGTCTGGCGATTCGTAAGGCTAGTATGGTGGCAGGAAGGAAGGACAGGTGGTCGGAGATGATTGGTGGTGGGCTTGATTAAAATGTGTTAACATGGATGAAGAGAAAAGCAGAGAAAAACAGGGAAAAACGAAGAGAAAAGCAGAGAAAAACTAAAGGAAGAGGCAAAAAAAAAAAGGAGAGAGAAAAGTTCACTGACATTAGGTCAGTGGATGGGTCCCACAAATAGTAGAAAAATATTGAGTGATAAGAAGTGAGTGATGGTATCAAACGGGATGAGATGTTTTAAGTGATAAGTGATAAATGATGAATGATAGAAATTGAGTGAGGAGTAATGAGTGACCAAAAAAAAAAAAATCCAAACAATCCCTTAGGATTTTTTTTTTTTTTTTTTTTACGGGTCGAGTATGGATAATATCCATACCCCTACCCAAAAAATTCGGATAATATCCATACCCTACCTGATTAAGCTCTACCCATTAAAAATCGGGTATTATCCGAAATATTTGGATCGAGTAGGATTGGGCCATCCCTGCTTGAAAACATAGAGTGATCGCTTTTAGTCCTTAAAAAGACATAAATTAATCAATTTTTAGTTCCTATGAAGTGAGGGTGTATCATTTTTAGTTTGGCCAGGGACTAAATGCAATCACTTTAAACTTCAGATACTAAAATTGCTCGTGAACTAAGCTTCACAATGTGTTTAAGCTGAAAATATAAAAGAAAATACTAACTGCACAAATAATTCAAAACTCATCAACTTTTTTTGTCTATTTCTCAACTAAGAATACTACCAATACAAAAATAAAAATAAGCGAATCATCGATTCCACAACATCCAAATTGTGAGCAGCAACACAAAAAACAATGAATACAGATTCTCAAATTCCATCTCCAAGTTCAAGTCTTTGTTTAATAATTACACAAAGAATTGGAAAAAAAAAAGAAAAAAAACAGAGAATGAGCTTTGCTTCCAGGCATCAATTTCATAATCCATGTCATCGGAGGCAACACCACGGTTGCGTGAAAACCTCTTAGGGTTTATGACCTTTCCTCTCTTACCCATTGCTACAAAGATTCAAAGAAGAAAAATTAATAAAATAAAATTAACAAAACCCCTATATCATAAATTCGTAGTTCCATTTATTTACATAGCTTAAAGGGGTTATTAAAAACAAGGTAATATGAATAGAAGAAAGGTATTACCTGAAGTGAAAGGTGGCGCAGAGAGTGAGAGAGAGTTTTATGGTTTGAAATAACAGAGTTCGTCAGAAGCAAAGGATAAAAGGAGATTGGTAATGTGTAGAGCGGTGGCTGTGGGTGGTGGTGGTGGTGATTTTTCGAATGAAGGAGAGACTGTGCAACGCGCGGAGGGTAGGAAACAAATGAAAGCAGAGGAGGAGAGGGGGGGAGGGGCTTAAGTTAATACATGAAAAACCAAAAAATAAAAATAAAAAGTGTTTAAAGACCTGGACAATTGGTTGGTTTGGCCGGGTTCGGATTCAGGTTCGACCTGCAATTAGGTCTAGGTCATATGCAATCCCTGCAATGTGACAGCTGGTCCAATGACATGATGCCAAATAATTAAAATAAGACACATCATCATCATCACCAATTACCATCCTTTAATTATAGAGTATGTAGGGTCGGTCTTTGGGGCCCAAGCCCAGCAAGTAAGTGATTTTGGCCCAAAGAACCCTAGACAATGAATTTGTAGAGAGCGTGTTACAAAACTAGGGCTTGACGAAGTGAACGTTAGTTAATTGTATGCCATGTAGCAGTTTGAACGTAAGAATATCTCCTTAATGTCCACAGGATACTCAGTCCGAGTAGACGTATGGGTGCACCTCTGGTTCTGATTAAAGACTATCGTATTCCTCTCTCTCTCTATATCCTTTTTCTTTTTTCCTTTCCGATTCTCTCTTCATGGGGATTTCCTTCTCTTATATAGCCTCCTTAAATTAACAAGAGCCTTACACTTGTTAACCATCTGGACCTTCACTTGAGTGCATGTCCTATTGGACATCTACCTTATCTTTCTGTGAGTTGCATTGGCCAATGTAACACTGTTCGTCTGTCTTCTCCACATTAATGCAGCTGGAAAAGTAGTTTCCTTGCATTTAATGCGGCAGTTGTGGTTTCCCCCTGGACGTCTTACACTTTCTTCCTTCTTCCTGCTTTGTGAGGCTCATCCAACTACCCACATTTGTTTGGGATGATTCTTCACTATGGATAGGGTGCACATTGGACCCGTATTTGGTACGTCTGAGGAGACATTCCTCCTCGGACGTCTTTTGAATAAGTTGGGCTCAACAGGGTTGGGCCGGAAGTCTTTTGGTGCCCCTTTTCCCCTTTGGTCATGGCTGGACTCCGTACGGGGCCCAAGGCCTATTGTTGACTTGGGAATTTTACCCCTACAATAGCCCTTCAAAATTAAGGCTCTTTCTCTCTTGTCCGAGGAGGAAAGGCAGGATTTTGACATTCATAGGATTATTTATTGCGGATTCCTGCTTCACCCGTGCGGAGATATGCTTCCCACGTGCCTCATTAATGCTGAAGGCGTTTAATGACCCATGAGGTGCTAATTATTGCGTTTAGCGGTTTTATATCCTTTCGATCTGACGGTTGAGTGCCAGATCAACGGTTGATATTATTTCCATTTCTCTAGGCGGGAGTATGTCTGTCTAGTTTCTCCCGGATATATAAGATTTTTTAAAGGCATTTCCTCCCCATTTTTTGACAAACACTCAAGCACCCAGAGCACTCCAGTACCTTCTCTTTCAAAGCGTTCAAGCCTTCGCAGTCATTCCCTTGAAGATTCCCGTCAAGTTTCTCACCCGTAAGTGCACATTTCTTCTCCGTTGCCTTTCCCGGCGCTCTTCCTTAAGTAAATCATCTTCGCGTTGTCTAGGATTAGGGGGATGGGTAAGTTTGAGAAAATGGTAGACTCTCCGGCCGGTATGGAAGGCTTCAGGGCAAAGTACCGTATTTCACCGGAAGTAGGTCTAGAGTATTGCCATTTGGAGGAAATTTTGATCAAGAGAAAGACGGGGCAGGTCGCCATTCCAATGATAGCCTTCGTGGAAGGAGGAATGACGATTCCAATGGGGAGGATAACTAGGGATTATTTGCATGGTCATAGGTTGGCCCCCTACCAGTGCGCCGCGAACATGTTCCGGATCCTAGGGTGCATAGATGCCTTGAACGATCAGATGAACCTCGGCCTTTCGTGGCACGACGTGGTTCATTTATATGAATGCCATAACCTCGACGACTCATATTACCTAAAGTCCAGGTCCGACGAGGTGAGGTTGATATCCTGCCTTCCCAAGTCCAACAAAGGCTTGAAGGACGACCTTTTGATCGTCTCCGGATCATGGCATGATGGTATTCACTGTCCGGTCAGGGCAGGAACAAAAGGTGGGGTATCGTAGAATTAGATTCCCTGGAGGGGACCTTAGTTTTGAGCTTTCCTTTCCTTTTTCAGTTTTAGTTTTGTTTATTTGCCTCCTCGGACTAACGTAACCCTTTCTATGGGCTTCGCAAACAAGGAGCGAACGTCTCCTCGGCTGAGCTTGGTCAACGTCCCAGCACTTAATTTTCTTCTAAGATCTGAGATTTTCGTGAGCGCGGACGGGCAACTGCGGGCCGCTCCTCTGATTTTGGACTATGTTCCCCTCTCACGATCTTTAGTGGAAGCTGGTCAAGCCATCAGGGCCGGTAGTCCAAGATTAGCACGCATTGACGTCTCCATACCGGGATTTCTCACTTCGAGAGACTTACCTCCCATCCAGCTGCTTGTTCAGCGTGTTCTTCCCGCAGCAGTTGTCCTTAAGGAAGAAACTGGTTCCTCGCAATCGTCCTTGGAGGATCAGATAGACCAATTCCACTTCGCCAAGGAGGGAGAGGTGTCGGCCAGGCCAGTAGAGCTTTCAGACTCCGATTCAAACCTAGATCGAGCCTCGGCAGCCCCCAATCTTGGTCTAGTAATTGCACAAGTTGATACCAGCCAAGAAATCGAGGAAGAAGGCATAGATCTGAAACCCAGGTCTGGTCTCAGGGGCCTCCTTTCCAACAGGAACAAAGGGCAGTCTTCTAAGGATGCCCCAAAGGAACAAACCACCTCCAAGGCTCCCCCTCCCCTTCCTCCCCTGTCCGACCCAGCACTACAGCCCATGCCCAATTTGAGGCGGAAGAGGCCTGTGGAGGAATTGGAGGAGGGTGAGGTCGGCCCTGAAAAGGCCAAGCATCAGAAGAAGGGCAAAGAGCCCAAGGAGAAGAGGACCAGGTCCGTTGACAGCCGAGACGAGGCTGCTATTCGGAGGGAACAACGGACCTGGTCGCCACGGCTCGAGTTGGATGACGCTCCCATCTCTTGGGACGCAACTCTCTGGGAAGCCTAGCAAGGACAGGCGTCATTCCTGGCCGAGGCCCTACAACAGCCCCTCCTTTTGCCTCGAGATGTGGAGGGTCTTTGGGCTACTCGGCAACCAAACCTTTTCATGTCGCTGAAGAGGGACATGGCTATGGTAAGTAAGATTTCTCTTATCTAGCTTTTTTATTCTGTATCTGTTTGTTCGTCATTCTTTTTTAATTTGGTCTCTATTTTTTGCATAGGTCACTCAACAAATTTTTGTTGCCGAGGAGTGGGCCAAGAAGGCTCGTGAGGACCTGCACAATGAGGCTCAGTCCCACCTCGCTGCTGAGAAGGCCGCTGGCACCCTTAAACTGGAAAAGGATCGCCTGAGCAGCGAGGTGAAGGAGGTGCAGAAGGGTCGCGCGAGTGCCGAGGCTGGACTTAAGAACGCCACTAAGCAAGCTGAGGATCTGCGCCAACAACTCCAACAGTCCGAGGCAAAACTCGTGACAAAGAAGCAGGCGGTCTCAGATCTCAGGGCCGAGCTAGCAAAGGTCAAGGAGGCAGCTCGCATGGCCAGGGAGGCGACCGAGAAAGCGGTGTCAGCCTCATATGATCGTGGTGTTAGGGACACCGAGATTAGGTTGACTAAAGAGGTGGCTGCCGTATGCAGGGATTACATCACTATGTCTTGGGGTGTAGCCTTGGATCGGGTGGCAATTCCAGTGGACTCCGATCTCCGGAAAACTGAGAATATCTTTTTCCCGGAAGATATTCGAGAGATTCCAGATTCGGCTGCTCCTGAGGAATCTCTTCCTGCGAAGGACCTAACTTCGGACTCCCATATGCCTGAAGCTGAGGGGACGCGACCGGCAACGAAGGATAAGTCTCCTGAGGATAGTCTCTCAATCAGGGATGTTGTCGCGCAAGCCAAGAAGGCTGTTCCGAGACCTCAGGCAGGAGATGTTCAACTTGAGCCTACTCAGGGTTAGGATTTAGGAAAGTATTGTAGGACTTTATCTTTAGCTGTTTTCTTTAATCCTTACATTTTGTACTATTAATGTATGTGAAAGAACACTTTTGGATTTCAATGAATGATGTCACTTTCCTTTAAATTTTGTTGCACTGATACATTTTCTGCTTTCATCATAAATGAATGTCTATTCTACCACTAACTGCCGAGAACCAAGCATGAATGAGTGAATGTGTAAAAAATGATAATTAATGTGTAAAAAATTATAGTCAATGATTAGGTAATTGGATTCTATCTAATACTTGGCAAAAATGACAGAATTGTTAATTTCCCCTAAGCCTGTGGTCCGAGGAGCTAGGCAGTACTTGGGTTCTGTTTAACACTTAGTGAAACTGATAAAATTGTTAATTTCCCCCAAGCCTGTGGTCCGAGGAGCCAGGCAGTACTTGGGTTCTGTTTAACACTTAATGAAAACGGCTTCAAGGTTAATTTCCCCTAAGCCTGTGGTCCGAGGAGCCAGGCAGTACTTGGGTTTTGTTTAACACTTAGAAAGACTGATAAAATTGTTAATTTCCCCCAAGCCTGTGGTCCGAGGAGCCAG
Source organism: Quercus lobata (assembly GCF_001633185.2). Lineage (NCBI taxonomy): Eukaryota > Viridiplantae > Streptophyta > Magnoliopsida > Fagales > Fagaceae > Quercus > Quercus lobata. The sequence goes on along the minus strand of NC_044913.1, from coordinate 54,935,766 downwards.
GCAGTACTTGGGTTCTGTTTAACACTTAGCGAAACTGATAGAATTGTTAATTTCCCCCAAGCCTGTGGTCCGAGGAGCCAGGCAGTACTTGGGTTCTGTTTAACACTTAGTGAAAATGGCTGTACAGTAGTGGGGCGCCAAAAATTACGTCTTTCATTAATAACAGTACCTTTTCAGGTTATTTACATTCCAAGGACGGAACACTACATGTTCATCCAAATCTTCCAAAAAGTAGGCTCATATGCCGGCCATGGAGGTGATACGGTATGGGTCTTTCCAATTTGGTCCGAGTTTTCCCCACGCGGGGTTTCTCGCAGTAACCAGGACCTTCCTTAGTACCAGATCCCCGGGCGCCAATGGCCTTAGCTTCACCTTGGCATCGTAACCTTACTTGAGCTTTTGCTGATAGTATGCTAGGTGGACCATTGCGCTTTCCCTTCTTTCTTCGATGAGGTCCAAGCTTTTTTCCAGAAGTCCGTTGTTGGCAATGGGGCAAAAGGCAGTGGTCCTCTGTGTTGGGAAGTTTATCTCCAGTGGAATGACAACCTCGGCTCCGTAGGTCATCAAAAAGGCGGTTTCTCCCGTGGACCTGCGAGGTGTGGTGCGGTATGTCCACAAGACATGGGCCAACTCTTCAACCCACCTCCCTTTCGCGTCGTCTAACCTCTTTTTCAGCCCATTCATTATAGTTTTGTTGACGGCTTCCGCCTGTCCATTCCTTTATGGGTAAGCCGGTGTGGAGTATCTATTGGTAATTCCCAGCTCATTACAGTATCTTCTGAAGGTTTTGCTGTCAAACTGGAGGCCGTTGTCCGAGATCAGTGTGTGGGGGGTCTCGAACCTAGTGATGATATTTTTCCAAATAAACTTCTTGGCATCAACGTCCCTAATGTTTTCCAGTGCCTTAGCTTCGACCCATTTTGTGAAATAATCAGTGCCAACGAGAAGAAATCTCTTGTTCCCTGCTGCTTTGGGGAATGGTTCTAGGATGTCTAGGCCCCATTGTGCGAATGGCCAATGGCTGGACAGCGGGTTAAGTTTTTCACCTGGTTGGTGTATATTCGGGGCGAACCTTTGGCACTGGTCGCACTTCTTCACATATTCCAGCGCCTCTTTATGCATGCTCGGCCACCAGTAACTCAGCGTTATGGCCCTATGGGACAAGGACCTACCCCCCGCATGACTTCCGTAAATTCCTTTGTGTAATTCCTCCAGGATGAGTTTAGTAGCCTCTGGGTGCACACACAGCAAGTATGGCCCTGAGAACGAGCGCCTATACAGTTTGGAGTCCTCGGACAACCAGAATCGAGAAGCTTTCCTCCTGATTTTGTCGGCCTCGACCTTATCGTCTGGTAAGGTATCGTGCTTTAAGAATAGCACTAGAGGATCCATCCAGCTAGGTCCTGCCCTGATATTGTGGACCCGTATTCCATCGGCCTTCTCCGTTGTTAGGCGGTAGAGATCTTCTACTAAAATAACTTGAGGAAGTGGCTGAGCCGAGGAGGTGGCGAGCGTCGCGAAAGAATCAGCATGGGTGTTCCCACTCCTGGATACATACGCCAAATGGAAGTGATAGAAATGGGTCTGCAGGTGCTTAACTTGGACGAGATACTCCTGCATTCTTTCATCCTTCGCCTCTAGCTCCCCATTTACTTGTCCCACGATGAGTCTCGAATCCGAGAACATGTTTACGGATTTTCCACCCAATTTCCGGATCATTGACATTCCTTCCAATAGTGCCTCCTACTCGGCTTCGTTATTCGTGACGGAGAATCCAAGCCTCAACGACTTTTCGATGGTTATCCCTTCGGGGGAGACCAGAACTAGCCCCACCCCTGAGCCCCTTTGGTTGGCTGCGTCGTCGATGTGTGCTTTCCACCAATTGTGTTCTTGCTGAGAGATTGTGCTGATCAGTTTCCCATCAGGACTTAGTGATCCTGACCCTTCCTTTCCTTCTAGTGTGGTCTCCACAAATTCAGCTACTAGATCGGCGAGGACCTGACCTTTCACAGCGGTGCGTGGCATGTACCTAATGTCGAAGGCGTCAAGAATCGTTCACCCTTTTGCAATTCTGCCTGTGTAGTCGGCATTGTGAAGAATGGATCTCAATAGAAGTTAAGTTAGCACAACTACAGTGTGTGCCTAGAAATAGTGGGGAAGCTTTCGCGTGGCTTGTACGATGGCCAAAATGGCTTTTTCGAGGGGGAGATAACAGGTCTCTGCCTCGTGCAGTGATTTGCTCACGTAATAGACGGGCCATTGTGTGCCATTGTCTTCTCGGATTAGCACTGAGCTCACTGCATGAGAGGCTACTGCGATGTAGGCGAACAACACCTCGTCAGCATCGGGACTGGACATAATTGGTGGTCGGGCGAGGTATTCCTTGAGCTGTTGGAAAGCTACAGCACAGTCCTCAGTCCACTCGAAGCCCTTCCACTTGTGCAATAGGAGGAAGAAAGGCCTGCATCTGTCCGCTGAGTGGGAGATGAAACAGTTTAAAGCGGCAATCATGTCGGTGAGCTTCTGGACCTCTTTGGGATTCCGAAGAGGCTGCAGGCTATGGATAGCTCTTATTTGGTCAGGGTTAACTTCTATACCTCTGTGGGTCACCATGTAACCTAAGAATTTCCCTGATTCAACCCCAAATGAACATTTGGATGCGTTTAGTCACAGCTTGTACTTTCTCAGAATTCGAAAGATGTCCCCGAGATCTCTAACGTGGTTGGGCACTAATTTGCTTTTTACCACCATGTCATCTATATACACTTCAACGCTCTTACCCATCTGCTGTTCAAACATCCTGGTCATCATCCTTTGATAGGTCGATCCGGCATTCTTTAAGCAAAAGGGCATCACCTTATAGTGATAGTTTCCGACGAGGGTAACAAAAGCAGTTTTCTCTTGGTCCTCAGTAGCCAGGGGTATCTGATGATAGCCTTGGAAGGCGTCCAAAAAACTCATTCGAGGGTGTCCGACGGTCGAATCCACCAATCGGTCTATCTGCGGCATGGGGAAGGGATCCTTTGGACAGACCTTGTTTAGGTTCATGAAATCTACACAGACTCGTCATTTCCCATTCTTCTTTTTTACCACGATTGTGTTGGCTAACCATTTGGGGTAGAATACCTCCTTGATAGCCCCTGCTTTCTTCAATTTTATGACCTCCTCTTTCACGGCGTCTGTGTGTTCTTTCGACGGTCGCCGAGGAGGCTGCTTCTTAGGCGTTATAGCCAGGTTAACATTAAGATGATGGCAGATGAAATCTGGGTCGACCCCAGGGGCCTCGTAGGCGTCCCAAGAGAATACATCCACGTTCTGTCTGAGAAAATCAACTAGTGCTGACTTCTCTTGGGGCGATAACTTTGAGCCGAGCTGGAAAAACCTCTCTGGGTCTGATCCGACTAGTACTTTCTCCAGATCCTCGCAACTCACCTCCATAGCTGGTCCTCTGTTACCCGTCGCTGGGACCTGGGTCATTAATTACTATAAGCTGTTCTCGGCTGAGGTGGGGGGTTCACTATTTGGTCTTCATGAGATTACCGACACCATGCATTGCCTGGCCATCCCTTGGTTCCCAACTACTTCTTTCACTCGCCCCCCTGACGGATACTTCACTTTTTGGTGTAAAGTAGATGACACAGCCCCTAGTGCATGAAGCCACGGTCGGGCCACGATGGCCGTGTAGGGAGAGTAAGCATCTACTACAATGAAGTCTACGTCCACCACGTCTGAATCTGTTTGTACAGGCAGTCTAATCATGCCTTTCGGGGTGACAGTTTTTCCTTCAAAACTGACCAAAGGGGAGTCGTATGCTGACAGGTCCTCTGGCTTCAGGTTCAATCCTTTATACAAGTCAGGATACATTACTTCCACGGCGTTGCCTTGATCAACCAGCACTCTTTTCACGTCATAACCTCCAATTCTGAGCGTGACGACTAAGGCATCATCATGGGGTTGAAGGGTTCCTTGTTTGTCCTCATCCGAGAACTCGATTAAGGGCGTGGCAATTACTCTGGCTCTCTTGGATTCCCTGTTGTCCGGCTCAGTCGAGAACCTGCCCACTGACATTACTCTGAAAGGGTTGGAACCGGTCCTTCCAGGTGCAGCAAGAATGACATTTATTGTGCCAATGGGTGGCCTCAATGTACTTTGTCTGGTTTCAATATTTGACTGTTCCTGTCATCCTTCAGGGCGATGTAACAGATGCCTCAACTTCCCTTCTCGGACAAGCCGATCCAAATAGTTTTTTAGATTCCTGTAATCATCGGTGATGTGACCTGGCTCTTGGTGGTATGCGCAATACAGATTCTGATTACGTTTCGAGGGGTCACCTGCCATCCTGTTCGGCCATTGAAAGAACGGTTCGCCCTTTACCTTCTCTAGGATCTTGTGTAGTGGTTCTTGGAACACAGTATGGACCGCTGGTGCCCGAGTGGAACCAGATTGTTCTGAGTAATCTCTTCTCGGCCTGTTACTGTTGATAATGCAGTCCGACCTGAAGTCCCTTCTCTCCTGAGGGACAACCTTAGCTTTGCCCTTCCCCATTTACTGGTCTTCCTCAACCCTTTTGTACTTGTCAATTCTGTCCATGAGTTGGCGCACGTTGGTGACTGGCTTCCCAGTGAGGGACTTTCTTAAGCCATGCTCTATCGGCAGGCCCCTCTTGAATGTACTAATGACGACGTCATCGTAATTTCCTTCTATCTCATTATACATTTCCCAGTACCTGTCTGAGTAGGCCTTCAGTGTCTCCCCTTCCCACATGGACAAGGATAGTAGGGAATCTAGGGGCCGAGGGACTCTGCTGCTAGTAATGAAGTGGGAACCAAAAGCCTGTGTCAGCTGTTTAAAGGAATTTATGGAATTCGGCTTAAGGGCATCAAACCATTTTATCGCCATAGGTCCCAAGCTGGACGGAAACACCTTACACATTAACGCCTCGTCCCTGGAATGGATAGCCATCCTCTGATTAAACTGGCTTACATGCTCTACTGGGTCTGTCCGACCATTGTATATAGCAAAGGTTGGTTGATGGAACCACAGAGGAAGCTCTGCCCTTTCTATTCTACGCATGAAAGGCGATTGGGAGATGCGATCCAGGGCCTTGCTCATAGCATCGTTGGCCAGGCCTTGATAAGATGGGCTTTTGTGACCGCGTTTACGAGGTTGCTCTTCCTCATAGGAAAAAGTCTCGCTGGGAGGGGTTCTTGATCTTCGCCTATATTCATTGTTCTCCTCACTGCTAGTGTCCGAGCCGAGTGAAGAACGTTTTCGCTTTGCTCGGCACAGCTTTTTCTTCAGGTCATGAATTTCTCGCTGTAAGGCCTTGCAATTGTTTCGCTTATGGGATGCATGATCTTTTCCTTTCGAGCGACTTCTACTCGTGTGGGAGGTGTTCACACTACCCTCTCGCTGTTTGTCCTGGTTTTCTTTCTGTTGGAGATCCAAAAAATTGTTTTGCCATTGGGAATCTGCGTGTCCGGTTTGGCGCGGACCTGATCCTTCCATCTCTTAACAGTCCCACTTGTCGAGACATAAGTTCTCCCCACAGACGGTGCCAATTGTAGGGTTGGTCTTTAGGGCCCAGGCCCAGCAAGTAAGTGATTCTGGCCCAAAAAACCCTAGACAATGAATTTGTAGAGAGCGGGTTACAGAACTAGGGCTTGACGAAGTAAACGTTAGTTAATTGTATGCCATGCAGCAGTTTGAACGTAAGAATATCTCCTTAATGTCCACAGGATACTCAGTCCGAGAAGACGTATGGGTGCACCTCTGGTTCTGATTAAAGACTATCGTATTCCTCTCTCTCTCTATATCCTTTTTCTTTTTTCCTTTCCGATCCTCTCTTCATGAGGATTTCCTTCTCTTATATAGCCTCCTTAAATTAATAAGAGCCTTACACTTGTTAACCATCTGGATCTTCACTTGAGTGCATGTCCCATCGGACATCTATCTTATCTTTCTGTGAGTTGCATTGGCCAATGTAACATTGTTCGCCTGTCTTCTCCACATTAATGCGGCTGGAAAAGTAACTTCCTTACATTTAATGCGGCAGTTGTGGTTTCCCCTTGGACGTCTTACACTTTCTTCCTTCTTCCTGCTTTGTGAGGCTTATCCAACTACCCACATTTGTTTGGGATGATTCTTCACTATGGATAGGGTGCACATTGGACCTGTATTTGGTACGTCCGAAGAGACATTCCTCCTCAGACGTCTTTTGAATAAGTTGGGCTTAACAGGGTTGGGCCGGAAGTCTTTTGGTGCCCCTTTTCCCCCTTGGTCATGGCTGGACTCCGTACGGGACCCAAGGCCCATTGTTGACTTTAGAATTTTAACCCTACAGAGTAAAATACCATTTTTGGTTTTTAAATTTTATTGAAAATTTATTTTTTACCCCTAAATTTTTAAAAATTCTTTTTACTCATCCTAAAATTTGGTAAACAGTTTTTTTTTCTTTCTAATTTTAAAGAGTTTTTTAAGAGATAAAAATATAGATGAAAAAAACTTCTTTCAATAGTTTAATGATAATTTTTTTTTCTTTTTTTTTAATTAATTTTGAAGATATTAGTAAAATATTTTCAATAATATAGGAACCAAAAACAAACTTTTCAACAGTTTACAAATGAAAAAATAAATTTCTTAAAGTTTAAGGAGGAAAAACAAATTTTTAGTAAAGTTCAGGATCAAAAAAGGATTTTACCTTAAATTATATATTTCTCGAATTTTGGCTCTATTACTGATTTTGCGATTGAAAAATTTATTTCAAGCCACTATGGCTCACCTTTGTAAACATACACCAACTAGTGTCTAACAGACCTACTTTATGTACTTTACTTTTAAATATTAAATAAATTCTCCCTTTTCACTACACACATACACACACAAACCAAAAAAAAAAAAAAAGAGAGAGAGAAAGAAAGAATTGTATTAAGACAAGGTAAATGGAAGATGGAAAATTGGTTGGACCAAATGGGTTGATACACCAACAAATAAAAGTAGAAAACTCTAATATTTGGAATCGGTACAAAGAGAGGATGATGGAAGAAGAGAACTTACTTGATTGACATGGATCTTTGTTTCCAAAATCTCCTTAACTTCTCTTCTTCTTTAGTTTCTCCTTTGGTGGCTGCAAGCTTGGTAGTGAGGAGTAAGTCATGAATGTATTCCAAGTTTGAAACATCACGATATATATATATATATTGTGTAGTTTATTACAATGATTAAAAATGAATTTTTTTTAATTATCTTTTATGGGAAGAGATTAGGGTCATTTGGACATTGTGGATATTCATAGGAAAGAGTGAAAAGGACATTATAGTTTAGATAAATTGTTAGTGGTTAAATAGGATTAGGATACATATTGTGGAGGACGATCAGTCACCAGAACTATTAAAGTCAATTTAATTGGGCCTGTAGCCCATCCGAGGATGCAAATTTGTCCGAGGAGGTCCAAGTCAAATCGTAAGGGTAACTACACGAAAGAAATAGTGAATATCACGAAATGTGAGTTCAGTATTCGTCCGAGGACATAGTCTTCCTCGGCAACATGAGTCCGAGGACGATCAGGACGCCGTCTTGTTACAATCGTACCTCGGAACTATGTCACCACTAAAGGTGGGATAAGAGACCAAGGGTAAGAAAGAGAAGGCAAACAAATATCTATAACTACAGCTGCCTCCGCATTAATTGCCTTTCAACCAACTCTCTGGCCGCATTAATGTGGAGGTGATACCTGAACAGTGATGAAGCAGTCTTACAGTTACTCATATGAGGTTCCAGGAGGTGCTAGATGAGACAGAAAGAAATCCCCCGAACCTAACCTACACGTGTGCGGTGAAGATGGTACGAAAGGGACAGTATATAACATGAAAGAATAACTTGCGAAAAAGGGGGGACAGAAGATAAAAAAAGAAAAGGGAGACGAAAAGGATACTGAGAGAAAGGACTGAGAAATCGGAGAAACCTTAGAACTTTACTTGTTTCAAAGAGAGACCCATAATGACGTCAGTTCTAACCCGTCTATAACCGTGAGGGTGAATCGTTTTTCTTTCGAAGAGTTAATCTAGTTCTCAAACACCCACGCTTTACAAATTATATTGTTTGGGCCTTTGACGTACGAACCCAATACCCTTTTGGGATCGTTACGAATTGAGTCCTTACACATATGATTAGTGAAAATGAAATTTTTGCACGATAATCCAATTTTTTCTTTTTCTTTGAGATGATTGGCGAATCGGTGGAAGTAAAATGAAATTATATATTCCTTTTTTTTTTTTTTTTTTGCTGAATAAAAAATGGGGTCTTCGGTGTGGGCTTATCTATCCCACGCCACGTAATGGCAATGGGTAATACCACGTGTACCACACGGGCATTGCTGGAGTTATCGCTCGAACCGCTCCTCTCTGAGTGCAAAACGAGAACTCTTACCATCAAGTATTCAACCTCAAGTGACGTATATGTGTATATACAATAGCAAAATAATTTCACACACTTCCTTTTTCTTTTGTTTTGTACCATGTGATGTAGTTGCACATGGACCAATGGCAGCATCCACAGTAGTGGAGCCAAATTTTTAGCTTTTTAGCACTATAAAAAGTGAATTTATCTATTTTATCTTCTCACATCCAACAACAGTTGTTTTATTTTAGTTTTTAGCACAATAAAATAATATAAACACTATAATAAAATAATATTTCATTCAACCACCAAAACACAACCACATCCACCCCATAGAAATCGCTGCACAAAGACACAAAGAGATGAAAATTAGTGTGAATGTAGAGACAAGGAGAGAGGAAAAGTAGTGTAAACGCAAAATGAAATGCAAAAGAAAGAATAAAAAATAAGAAAAGTAGTGTGAACACAAAATAAAATAAAATAAAATAAAATAAATTTTTTTACCTTTCAGCTATCGTGTATAGCCAAAAATAACTGTGCACTGTAGTTATGGAGCCAAAAAATATTACTTTGGCTCTACTATTGCAATGTACATTTTGAGTTTTAGTGGTGCTAAAAATAGCTAGCTATATAGCTATTTAGCATCACTATTGCTAGTGCTCTCATCCACAGCAGTGGAGCTAAATTTTTAGCTTTTTAGTATTACAAAAAGTCACTTTATCTATTTTACCTTCTCACATCCAACAGTAGTGGTTTTATTTTAACTTTTAACATAATAAAATAATATAAATATTACAATATTATATTTTATTCAACCACTAAAATACAACCACATAGACACAAAGAGAGGAAAAGTAGTGTGAGCGTAGAGACAAGGAGAGAGGAAAAGTAGTTTTAACGCAAAATGAAATGCTAAAGAAAGAATAAAAAATAACAAAAGTAGTGTGAACGCAAAATAATTTTTTCTCTTTTTTACCTTTAAGTTACTGTGCACAGCCAAAAATAGCTGTGTACTGTAACTGTGAAAAGCCAAAAAATATTGCTTTGACTCTACTATTATAGGGTACATTTTGAATTTTAGTGGTGCTAAAAATAGCTATATAGCTATTTAGCACCACTATTGCTAGTGCTCAGGAATATATTTTAGGGTCTTGTTAATAGTTGTCTTTAAATATTTGTTAATAAATTATTTTAGAAAATTTTGATATTACTTTTATTAAAAAAATATCAAAAAACATAATAAAAAATTAATTACTTTTTTCTTTCTTATAAATTTTTTATCAAAGTAGGACTATTTCCTAAAAGAAATGCCTTAAGTTTACAAAATCCTAAAGAATGGTGGGTTGTTTCATACATTAATACTGTAATCCAATAACAAATTGATATTTGTGTAATTTGGTGCATAAATCGGTGTATGAAAAAAAAAAAAAAAATTCAATTTCCGCACAGAAAATTATTATTAGCAAAAAAAATAAAGTACTTAATTCTCTTATATTTGTTGTGAATTTCCCCATTAATTTAATAAGTGGACTAGAACGTGAGAGGAGTGAGTACGAATATTTAATAATTACTCATCTCCCGCACACGAGAGGAAAGAAAATCTATCATCACTTGTTCCATAAGAATTCTGTTCCTGAGAGAATCATTGAGAACTTCAATCAATTTTAAAGAGCAAATGAGTAAGAATAATTCCATACTGTGTGGTCAATGTGAAAGAAAAAACACAAAAAGAGAGAAAAAAAGAAGTAAAAAACTGAAAAAAAAAATTGAAAGAGATTGATGGACTTTTTGTTTGGCGTTGGAATTTCGGACACTTTGAACGGGGAAAGAGGTAGGATTCGTAGGCAAGCTTCTAACCTAGTGGATGACTGAGTGAATCTGTGGGCTGCTATGATGCATCTGGCTGCTTCTTAAGGTAAAGCAGCAATACTCCATTTTCATCTTCCTAAACTTCATTTCCATAAAAAAAAAATTTCCTTGCTCTGATCTTTTTCACTTACTGTGTTTTCAGCATGGGGAAGCAACTCTCAGTGATACTATGGCTAATTGTAGTCCAACTTCTTTTGTCAACTGGGTATGGTGACTATGGTCGTACACCCACCGGGATTGGAAGTTCTTCTGGTGGATTCAATTCGGAGGAGGCTAGTCGAGATGCTTACGCGGCCCTAAAAAGTAATCGTTTCCCTGATTCATCAGCTCTTAGAAGATCTGATAGAGCGGATGTGGATGTGGATTCAGATTCAATCCCGGAGTTCAATGAGCCTGTTGGTCTACAAGCGGAAGCCCAAGATGGTGGGGTGATGATGCTGCCAAACTTTAATGGTGAAAGGGATGATGAAAATAGTGAGGTATTTGTTGAAGTTCGAAGGCTAAGGTTCTCAGGTGGTGCCCAAGATGTAGTTACTTACGGAATATTGTCAAGTCTGTTGGCTGTTTCACACTCTGAAGTTCCTGGCTTGGAAAGCGGAAGGCGAAGGTTATCATTATCAAGTGATGCCCTTGATGTAGTTGCTCACGGAATATGGTCAAGTCTGTGGGCTGTTACAGACTCTGAAGTTCCTGACTTGGAAAGCGGAAGGCGAAGGTGGTCAACCCCAGGAGCTGGTACATCCTCTCAAGTTGCGAGGAGCTCGAATCAGAGGCTTATTGAATTGGGTTTTGCAATTCTTCTCGGATCAATTACTGCTGTTGTCTCCATCGGTGTTGGTGAGCTATCATCTCGAAACAGATTTATATTAAATTGTTTATTGGTTATAAGCGTAGTGGGTTTTGTTTCTCTCGCGGCGGCCTTCATGACTCTCTCATCAACTCCTTCTACTAATACTCACACAAACCAAATTGCTAACACAATTTTGGCCGGGCTTGGATTCGCTGCTAGTGCTTTTGGGTTCATATTAGCGATAGGTATGGGCCTCCCAGACAATCTTCTTTGGGTCATCGTCCTGGCTTTAATTGCTCTAGTGTTCATATTTGTCAAAACTTGTTTGGATCGTCGTCCTCGTATTTAATTAGGTATATATTTATTGTGTTGACACGAGTAAATGTTTATTTTTGTTTTTTGAAATGTTAAGGGACGAGGTTATATCATGTGTATATGCTTTTCCTTTCATTTATGGTTTTAAAGAATGTGCTATCATCTGGTGGAGCAGGATATAAAGATGTTAAGTATTTGTGGTTGTTGATTAAGTGCTCCTCCATACACTTGCCGCTTCTATTAAGCTCTGCATGATATGTATCTATGGATGCACTTGTTCTTTAATGCCCGGCGCAGATTCTGGACTGCCAACTAGAGGCAGAAATTAAATTTAAGAGAATGTTTTATCATATTCAATTCAGCTGGTGCAGCATTATCTAAAGATATTCAATATTTGTGGTTGTTGATAAAGAGCTCCTCCATCCACATCAACTTTCTGTTTCTATTGAGCTCCTCATCATGCCCTCAACTCAATGCTGTTCGCAATTTTTGAGCCCTGTTAAGTGTTGATAGGAGGTGTTTACCTATGTGGTTCGTTTTGTTATGAAGGCATTGAATCTCTTACATAGGTTGGTTGGATACAAGTATTATTTTGATCCTAATCTACTTATTACTGCTTTATATATGCTCGCTATTTTGCTGGGTTTTTTTTTTCCCTTTTGGGGGGGGGGGGGGGGGCCTCTAATCACTGCTTCTTTCTAAAAAAAAATCTGCTTCTGTTTTTCTATTTCATCACTAGCATTAATAACTTTTGGTTCAGCATGCTTGGTTAATAATGTTTTTATCACACACTTCTGCTCCAGAATCAGTTGCCTTGCTTTCAAAGCTGAATGATGCAATTGAACATCTTGAAAGAAAAGTGATTCCACTTCTAAGCATGGTATTATCTGTTCTTTTTTTACCGTATAATGTACATTGCTCCATCAAGGATGATTTAGATGGTGTGTGCCTGGATATGGCTTGATTTAGCTCTGAATTATTCCTTTTAGAGGGACTTATATTTTGTTTTGTTCTATGTTGATTATATGTTGTATCTGCAGGGTTTGATAATAGGTTTCTCTTTGAAGCTGTTCCTTTTACATGCTTTGTATGAGTGGATGGCTGTGTTACTCAACCATTGTTCTTCTACTTTGTTTGCTTGCATTCATAGCTGTTCCTGTTCTTGATGTTGTTGCTCTCTTAGTATATTTCTTGTGTACTGAGGGTCTCTTTTATTAATAATACAATTTTTATTATACATAAGAAAAAAGATATGAGATGCTTAGTATTTGTCCTGGAATTTTTTTGGCTTTCAAAAGATTAAAATGTGTGAATGTTAAAATCCTTGTTGATCATCTGACTCATTATATTTTTTCTACCATTTAATTACCATCTAATACAAAGTTCTCGGTCTACATAATTGTGGTTCTTGCTCTTCTCCTTGTGCATCCTGCCAGAGTCCTCATCCCAATTTTCATAAAATGTATAAATGCATTTGACTGTTTACTTAACATTTGGCATTGTAAATGCTTTCATGTTGTAAGAAGGTTAAGGATGAATTTTTTATGGAAGTAGAGCGTTATTTGGAGGTAAAGTAGGTCCTCTGAAGTCTGATGGGCAGGCCATTCGTAATCATCATCTGCTAGCTTGCCTTGTAGAGATCAAGAGCATATTGCATATTGCGATGAGGGTTTTTCTTCTCAATCAAAAAGCTGATTATTTTCTATAACAAGGAAGTGTTTTGATCCTAAAACAATAATTTGTTTGTATTAATATGTGGAAAAAGGAGGTACATGCATGATGTGTGCGAAAGGTGGCATAGGTTTCACTATTGATGATACATTATTTGTATTTCTGCCTCTCTTTTGGGAATCAGGTTCCCCTCACCTTGGTGATACTGAGTGTATGAAATTAGTTAATTTCGTGCACAATGACTATTAATCTCCATCTTACTATATTTAGAATAGTGGTCAATCCCTCAGAAATTACATTCATTACTTAGCTGTTGATTGAACTTTGTAATTTTGACTACCTGGAGTATAGGGGTTGAATCATTTCCTTTGTGCTAGAGCTAACGTTTGTTGAGCTAAAGAATTCCCCAAGAACCTAGCAGCCAAGTCTAGATTGTTTAGTGAAAGGAGGGATGACTTCTCTTTTTTCAGGGGTTGATGCAAACTGTTTAAGGCTAGGCTAGGTTCTAGAAAGATGTTAGGTTGATAGCTCTAAGTTGTGTTGAAGGGAATGAAAAAAAATATCAATTCTTCAAGAATACTTTCTTGGAAACAAAGCTATTGAGCTTATTCAAAAGGGTATTATTATTCAAAAACTGCTGTACTTTACAATAGTGAAGTTATTTATAGGTGCATAGCCTTAGTTTAGTCTCTAGGAGCTTTAACGAACTCAGGTAATAAGCCGTACATCAGATTACAACAACCCCTTTAACTAACTTGGCTCCTATCCTATCCAATACAGCTTGTTACAAAAGACTAATTGTTACAATTACAAGGGGGTAAACTAAAAGCTACTGCATCAGACCCTTCCTCTTAAAAGAAACTTGTCTCAAGTGTAAGACAGAAGGTGCTGCACATGGTATGATTTTGAAATTTGCAAGTGGGATGGGAGTTCCAAATTGTAGACATTCTCATTGATCTGCTGCAATACGTAGCACGGACCTACCTTTCTATCATGCAGCTTCATGTAGAGACTAGATGGCTGCCTTTTTTTAGTTGGGATCACCCATACTAAGTCTACCTCTTGAAATGCAACTCTTCTTCTATGTATGTCTGCTTTAGCTTTATGTCTTGCACTGGCAGCGTCAATCGTCTTCTTGACTTCCTTGTGGACTTGCTGCATGTGCTCTACCACGTCTAAGGCTTTAGGATGAGCCTTGGCTGGCAGAGGAAAGGGAATCACATCAATAAGACAATAACACTAGACGGCTTGGCTCCATACACTATGTCAAATGGAGATGTTTAAATTGATATGTTGAGTGATGAATTCTAGGTAAACTCTGCTAATGGTAGGATAACTACCCCTTCTCTAGGATTTTTTCCGACCTCAACAGGTTCCCCAAGCTCCTATTTGTCACCTCAGTCTGTCCATCAGTTTGAGGATGGAAAGTAGCGCTGAAATTAAGTTGAGTATGGAAAGTAGCGCTGAAATTAAGTCCAGTCCCTATCTTCTTCCATAGGGTCCTCCAGAAATATGCCAAGAACTTGGCATCTCTGTCAGATGTAATAGAAGAAACACATATTAGCATATTACTGTCTTCTTCTATGGTATTGCTTTGGCTTGAGGACTCTTATGGTGAAATTTCTACAGCAAATTGAAATTGGAGAATACTTGATGAATTGGCTTGGCAAATGAGACTTTTTTGCTACACTGCCAATTGGTACCTCTGTAGAAGGAACACAAAAGTGTTGTACGCCACTCAGCTCAGCTGGACTTAACTCATATACAATCCAGACTTAACTCATATACAATCCTATCAGTATCTACTGTAAGCCTACCTCCAAAATCACTAACACACGCACACCTGAGAGGAGAATACAACCTGAATAGATACAAAAAACTAATAAATTTTCACCAACTTCCCTTCCCCTCTCATCTCTTCTTCATCCTAACTTCACCCTCCACCAAATCTTGTGATATGAGAAAGTGCCAATGAGAAAGCCCATTTGTTATACTGAACCGAGGCTTTTAAGGCAACATTAAAATAGCAGCAATTAAGTTAATTATTTGAAGCCTTGGAAGGCTTGAATATGTGTGTATAAATGCCATATGAAAATTTAGTTCAGACAAATACACTTTTTTTTTCAAAAAATAAGAAGTTTCAGACACATACATTATGCATGATCCAACAAGCACTATGCAATTGAAAAGGTAGAAAATTGGAAACAAAGAAACAGTATCAAGTACTTGAATCAAGCAACTGACTCGTTGCTACATTTTAAGTCCTGGGGCTTCTGCACCACAAGACAACTAGGTTTCTTGATCTTCTGCACCTGCCCTTTCTGACGATTCAATTTTTTCTTCTGTTGTTCCTACACATTTGGAGAGAGAGACATTAGTTTATAAATACAAGAATGCAGTAATTTGTTACATTTTTTTGTTTGTTGAGAAATAGAGTGATTTGTTACTTCGAAGCAAACAGTCTCTGCCGTAATACCTTGTACTTCTATCTAAAATTTTTGGATTGCTTCTTGCACTTTTGAGTCAGCCTCTGTTCTTCTCCATCTGCAGCAAGTTTGGCAGGAAATATAGGATGAGAGTGGAGACAGTGATTATAGTGAAGATCTAACAAGCTGGTGAAAATGGGTGTGGTAAGTGGTATCTCATTTCCATCAAGGAGGTCTGGAGAAGATGGGACTGCTAGGGCCCTGCAGAAGCAGAAATGTTCTCAAAATTCAAGATACCAGAACCAGGGAAATCTAAGTGCGTAGAAATGGCCATTAACAGCAGGAATGAATATCAGCACCAGAAATTAAAGGAAAAGCATACACACACATATGACCATTCATGTATAACCACTAAGTGTCCCCTACATGCATATAGGAAACAGTAATATCTGCATTGATAAGCTATGGTTCCTATGCTGTAAATAGAAACCTGCAATTCCTACACAGGTATTCCTTAAGCTGCATGTCGTCCTTAATCCTGAGTTCAGTTCAAAAGAAATGAAATGCAGATTTAGTCTTTTAATCTGACATGGCCACCTCCTGGAGCCTCCAGCTTGAAAATTCTTCTTTCAATGATTTTAAATTTCAAAACCATTACAGCCATCCCCATTGCTTCACCACTAACCGATTGCATAGCCAAACTTTCTTGCACATTTTTTTTTCCCTTCTGCTGAGAACTTTCTTGCACCATCCTACTTCGAGCACTATATCTTTTATTCTCACTTTGCTCATATTTATCAATACCTTTCGTTTTTCTCTTGATTAAAAAAAATAACTACATGCTAGAGTGCCAAAGAGATAAGAGGATTGAGAAATAGGAGCTCTCCTAACAAAAGAGAAGATTAGCACACGGACAAAAAGATCTCAACTAACAAGCTTTTTGTTACTGTTAAGAAATTCATCTTTTATTTATTTATTTATTTATTTTGGTTAACTGTAATTCGTCGTTGATGTCCCAACCTATTGATAGCAACCTCATCTGAGGCCCAAAACAAAAATCTCTCAGCAATCTACATTGGCCAATATTCTCTGAGAACACCTCAGACCAATTGTCTCTACACCTTCAATTTTCACTATGTTTAATGAATAATGGTAGCGCACTTGACATCAAGCAATAATTTCTATAATCAAATTAACTTTAAAAACTTCATTATTGCAAGTACAAGGCCCACTTAAAAGTCCCCTAGATAGACAGACACCCTATGTTCCATTCTTTGAAAACCCTTCCCCTTCCCCTTCCCCTTCCCCACCCCTCAAATTGAAAAGCAGATTTAATTTCTTAATATGCTTGGTCAAGATTTTTTCTATACATGATATAATTGCAAGCACACATTTTTCCACACAATTTGGAGCTAGGAAAGAATATATATATATATATATATATATATATATATATATATATATAAAAGCGGAACCTCCCTGGTTGAAGGAATCAAAATGGTACTGCAAAACCATCAGCAAAAATCTTGTGGACTTGTCAAATGTTGTTTGAAGTAAGAAGAATGGAGTGGCCAATCTGGCTACTCCATCATGTTGAAAGACGCAATGAATCTATAATGCATTTATGCATCTTTTATGATCAGATTTCTGCAAACTCTTACTCAACCTTTGGTTTCCTCTAAGAGAGCTAGACTAGCTCAACAAGATAAATTTCTACAGAATAGCACCACACACTAGATATCGTCTCAGATAATGTTATTACATTTCTAAGACCACATTTTCGGCACTGGAATGGCGATTACTTCCAATGCTTCAAAAACTCTCTCCTTATAATTCTTTTCTGATCTATGTATTTCAGTCCTTTTTTGATAGGTATATTTTTACGTTTCAGTCTTGATCAGAGAGAGGTAAAGCAAAAAATTAATTTATATCACATGTCTAATAGCATAGATATAAAATGACAAAGTTTTATATAAATAAAATAAAATAAAATAACTGCATAAATATAAGAACCATAAAAATAGAAATTGAAGACCTCACCTATGCAAAACATCCATTTGTTCCTCCTTAGATAGAGCACTCGAATCTTTCTTAACCTCCTCATAAGCTGCACCTGTGTCATCTAAGAGAGGTTTTTTTCTGCCTTTATTTGGCTTCTGTTATTCTCTTTTCGCTGACATTTTCTTGTACAAGCAGTGATATTGGACTAGTATCATTCAAACAAATTGATAGTCCGTATGTCCCTTTCAAAGTAACAAACAACAAAATTATCTAAAAATGCACAAAAGGAGATAACCCAAGCTTGAAAACGACATTTAAAATAAATAAATAAAGGTACACAAAACCAAGACCAAAAGTTTAACTAACTTATCATTATAATTCCTTTTTCATTAAAAAAGAGAGAAATTAAACCCTCAGATCTAGAGAGAATTCCTAATCACTCCCGTGTTCATTAACATCTTCTAGGTTGAAAGTCTTCAATTGATAAGATTTTTCTTTTTGCCTCTGCAGTTTCAAAGCCTCTTCCTCCTCTCTCAATGATCCCTCAACACCGCTTGATTCTCCATCATAAACAAAAAAAGTTAGAGCTACTACAAAGACATGAAAGAATAGTGCCAATATAAAATAAGTTGCCACTGAGTCCATGACATTGAAACAGTAAGCAACAGAAACAATAAATCAGAGCGCTTCTAAAAACTAAAAAGAGCATCAAGAATTGTCTTTTCCACCTTCATGTATGCATACTAAATTGCTCTAGTCTCGTTGAAAAAATATAGACCAAAATACACTGTTAGTTGCTAAACATTACCCAAGTGCACAATTTTAGTCTCTAAAGTTTGATCACTTTTAATTTCTAACAAAATTAAAATGACTGCTTTTAGATCCTAAAAAACTTAAATAGATCAATTTTAGTCCTTAAAAAAACATAAAGTGATCAATTTCAGTTTCAATGAAGTGATGATCTGTTAATTTTTAGTTTGGCCACATTATGTAAGGGACTAACTGTGATAACTTTAAGCTTTAGACACTAAAATTGCTTGTGTGCTCAACTTTACCATGTGTCCAAAAGCTCTAATTGATTCCACAATATCCAGAATCCAGATTGTGAGCAGCAGCACAAAAACAATTTCATCAAAGAGAACAAAGAAAAGCACCAAGCGGATTCTCAAAAATCCATCTTCAACTTCAAGTCTTTTTGTTTAATAATTACACAAATAATTGGAAAAGGAAACAATGAATAGAAGAAGGTTCTACCTGAACTGAAAGGTGGCGAAGAGAATAAGAGGGACTTTTCTTGTTCTCAAGGTGGAGACAAGGATTGAAGGAGGTTTGGTAGAGCAGTGGCTCTAGGTGGTGGTGGTGGTGACGGAGGAAAATGGAGTTAATACAGCAAACGGGTCCATTCTATTGGTTTCGGATTCGACCCATTAGATTTCGGCTAAAAACTTGCGGAGTAATTTTTTGAAGATTTATTATTTTTATTGCTTTTATAGGGCTCATATCTTCAATTTCTAATACTTATTTTATATGTATTTTAAGCAAAAAGTAAAGAGTTTAGCTTAAATAGAATAAAATTTTATACTTTTCTTTTCAATCCAAAAATTAATAGAGAAGAAATGAATTTTTGAGCCAAAACTGAAAAAGAACTTAAGGAAATTTTTTTTTGAATTTTAGGCTTAGTTAGTTCAAAATGAATCAAAGTGAGCCAAAATGAACCGACAGGATTGAAGTGGACCAAATATACTAAAGTGGACCTAAATGGATTGAATTGATAAAAAAGAACCAAAATAGATTGAATAGACAAAATTGGACCGAATTAACCTAGAATAAATTGAAATGGATCGAAATGGACATAAGAAGTCTAAATGGACTGAAATGTTACACTATTGTGGCTTAAAAAGAGTGTAGTAACAATAAATGGTACATTTAAAATTTTAGGTGTTATAGAGATGAATATACATGTATAGAGTTGGCATATATATATTAATAGTCAAAGTTGAGAGAAAATCTAATTAGATTCTAATTAGATTTCAAATTGGAATTCAATTAAAGTCTAATTTTGTGCCATGTGTTTCATCTAATTTAAACTTTTAATATTTTGTGCTAGGTGAGCTAATAAATATAAGCACAGGTTAGAGAAAGTTTGATTATAATTTAAAATTAGAATCCAATTTTGTGTCATGTGTTTAAATTTATGTAAGGATCACGCTATAATTATCCACTTAAGTTTGTGCCATGTGTTCACTTAAGTTTTTTTAATTTTTGTACCAAGTGTGTTATTAAGTGAAAAATACTAAGAACCTAATATTAATGAACTATAATTTTTTTTTAAAAAAAAAAAAAAACCAATCACATATACTCAATAAAAATTACCACAACAAAAATCACCGTTCTATTCCGTTAAAAATTAGAAAAAAAAAAAAGATCATAAATAGTATTAAATTTAGGTAAGAATTTTAATATGTGACTAATTACATTTACTTAAAAAAAAATAATTTGACTAATTATTTATATTTTTATGATAAAAATTGTGTTTAATTTTAAATATATCTATACATATGTGTGGGAGGAATGAATCTTTCCCCAATCAGGTATTTTAAAAGAGTCTTTCTTGACTCTTGTTCAAAATGTATTAGATATGAATTGATGTATTTTATTGTTTTTAATTTTGTTTTTTCTTTTTTAATTTCGTTAAAATTGATTAATAATTTTTTTTTAGAAGCTGACATGGCATTTTTTTTAATACTAATTAAAATTTATTATTATTATTTTTTTAATTGGCTATGTCAACATCAGTTTGCCACCTAAGTAATTTCTGTTGGTGGGCTAACGGAAATGACCAAAATAGAACGCATTAATTGATTTAGGGATTAAAAGTGGTAAAATTAAAATGTAGGAACTAAAATGAAAAAAATCCAAAATATAGGAACTAAAAGTGCATTTACACCTTTATTAAATCATACCGCTTCTAAGTCTAGTGATAGGTATTTTAACCACGCGCATTTATGTTTGCAGATATAATTGTTCTTCTAACAAGGTATGGGCTACAAACTAACACTTTAAATATTGTTTCTTATATATTTTAGCCCCAAAAAAAGAGCTTCTGGTGTATGATATAGTGATATACTGAAATTTAAACCCAAAATAATAATAAATAAATGCTCCAAACACGCTTCTATAAAAAATTACATTGAGACAATTTGGATAAATAAAATTCATGATATGTTTCTTACTACCAATAACACAGAATTTGACTGGAAAGTGAAAGTGTGAAATTATTTGATCGAAAATCATTATCAAAAGAGATTAGTTATTTATTAAACATAAGGTCATAGGAAGATCAACATCAAATTGGTTCAAAAAAAATCTTCGATTTAACTGGTATATCCAAAATTTATTTTGTAAATAATAAATTCCTGGTATCAACGTGGATAACAAATTAACACAGTTACAACTTATAAAGAGCTTTGAAATTTAGTATTATTTAGTTGTCTTATATTAACAACTTGTGCTTCTTCTTTTTTTCTTTTTAATTTTTTTACAAGATATAAATTCTACTCTAACCTAATCTAAGTGTATATGTGTGTGAAAACTCCTTCTTGAAAACTTGAACCCTGACCCTTACCTCACACTCTACAAACACTAATACTTATGGAATGACTATCGCACCAAAGGTGTGCAGTGGTAACAACTTGTGCTTAACTAATTGTGAAAATGCCGACCAGACTACCACGCCTAATTTATTAACAACTTAGCCAGCTGGGCCAAATTATTAAACACAAAAGGATTCCATATTGATGCAGTTCGAGGCTTCTAGCCATGTTCAAACAAATGTAAAATTGTCCTTAATAAAAAATAACAACAATAAAAAAAGACGAACATAAAATTGAAAAAAACCTATTACCCTGTCTAGTTATTAGTTTGGGATAATTACAGATTACCCACATATGGTTTAGCCCGAATTTAACTTACGCACCTGTGGTTTCATTTTTGACACTTTACCCATTTGTGGTTCATTTCGTTTATGCTTCATAACCCACCTCTAATTTGGGTTTTGATTTGTGGAGGAGGAGCATGATTGAATTGGGTCTGGATTTTGAGGAGCGTGACATGTAGGTTGCAATTTGGGTTTTGGTGGTGGTCGATCTGAGATTTTGGGTTGTTACGGTGGATGCGGCTTGGTTGTGGTGTCATCGTGGGTGTGGTGGATCATTGATGTTGCTAGTGGTGGCTCCATTCCTTTGCTCAAACCCAGGTCCATGATAAGCATATCATTTTCTTAGAAATGAAGTGAGCGACACCTATGAACCCATTCAAAGAATCAACCATTGAAGATCATGTCTTCTTACATCCAGTTTCCACGTTGCTAGGAACAAAATTTGATGTCATTTGCATCATTTATGGTTTGTCTGCATGAATTAAAATATAAATGAGTCAATGATAGTGGAAGTCTTGGATTGGGTCATGGATGATTCAAGCCTATTGTTATTGGAATTTAAAAGATGGAATGAAGGGTGGAATCACCGTGGTGCTTGGATTTTTTGTGGGTTTTTTATTTGCCATTGAAATCTGAATCTTTTATTTTTTATTTTATAGGTACAAAGATCTGAGTCTATTGTACTTTGACGGTATTGCTTAATTTGATTTGTATTAGTTTTCTGGGTGTATGTTCTTCATGTTTGTGAATTGTGAGAAACTAATACCATATTTTAATCTTGTTTTTTTTTTTTTTTTTTTTTTTTTTTTGTTTTTCTTGTTTTGGGAGGAGAGTGACATAAAATGGGTGCAAAAAGACTTATTTACCCCTCTTTTTTAACAAAAGTTGGTAACAGAGACTAAACGAAAGTAATCTCAGGTAGGTAAAGTATCAAAAATGAAACCACGAGTGGGTAAGTTAAATTCGGGCTAAACCACATGTTGGTAATTTGTAATTATCCCTATTAGTTTCCTTTACTTGGAAACAAAACGGTCTGAATTAAGGATTTGCATCCTCTCCATTAATAGTCATATTGCAAAGTAGAACCTCATTCCCTCGTGTATGTTTGTTTATCATGAAAATCATTTCAGAGTAGAATAATTTAAGATTTAGATTTTGTTAATTCAATTAAATTAAAATTGTGGTTAAACTAAACTAGAGATTTATAAATAAATAAATAAATAATGAATTAAAAAAAAAAAAACTAAACTAGAGTTAATGAGCACAATTTAGACCTTAAATTTATTCCGAATAATGACCCATAAATGGCTGGACTTGTTAGTCTAAGTGGTTCCTGATAGGCCAAGAATGTATTGACCCTTTTGTGATGAATTAACAAATTAATTAGCCAAGTGAATTAATTAAATCAATTTCATACAATATGCGTGGTAACACAAACAAATCATCAAATAACTAAATGCAGCAGAAAATAAATTGACACGGTGATTTTTTTACGAATGGAGAAAACCTACATGACAAAAACACTACTGGGTGATTTTAAGGTCACCACTCTCGAGAATCCACTATTATCAAAACAAGTAGTCACAAGTAAAAGAATTCTAGTGCTTTATACCAACCTACAGTTGAACCCTTATCCCAATACTTAATTAGACGTGTTCTGTAGTGACAATCTCTCCTTTTAATGCATGGCTCACAGTATTTGACTAACCAATTTGATGCGCAGATCCTAGTATGCGACTTACTCACCAACTTGAGAAAGATGTTGGCTACAAAGTTCTTCAGTTCATCACACGATGAAAATCACGTAGCTCCTTGGTTACAAAACCCTATGGTGTACAAACACAATAACTTCTTCAAGAGAAAGATAAATTAGGGTAAATTCTGTCTCCGATCGCAATTTGCATGAACACAACTTTGCTCTACACTTGTGCAACCTTTGACAGTCCTTAAAATAATTTTTATGTTTAGGGTTGCAAGAAAAGAAAATCCAAACATATACCCACGGATTGGATGAAAATTAGATACTAACTGTCGAGATTTAAAATCCAGCACTTCTTCACTTATTTCTTGGACAGACTTATATGGTTTTAACACTTGAACTTGAAACCTTGTTCCTTGAAGTATTAAACACATCCTAGATCTACCCAATTATAAGTAAAGTGCATTTTGTTAAAGGATTAGCCAATTACATAAAATATTGACATATGTTCCTAACATGATTCACATATATCCTAACAATCTCCCCTTTTGGCAATCCGTGATGAAACCACAACAAACAAATGAACATATGAGAGAAGTCATAAATCACTCAACTCATACTCACTTGTTAAATTACAATAAAATCTATCCTAACGCAAATTCTTGAAAAACTTTGCAAGAAGAGAGTTTATGACAAGAAGACTTTGACAACTTGTATTTCTGAAACATTTTAAATAAAACTCATCATGGCATCTTAGTGTGAAACAGAAATAATAGATTGCATACATTAAATAAGAAACATGTGTATAAAGAGAGAAAAGAAACAACACATGGAGAGATAGGTGAAATGTGATAACAACATCATCAAATATATATATCAAAGATAAGTACAATGTTTGCTATCACTAAGTGGTCATAAGACCAATGTACAAGAGATAATGTATTTAAAATAGAAAGAAAAGAAAAGATACAAAAATCCTCACTACATCTCTCATATATACTCCACATATCTCAAAAATCTCCTATACTAACCCTCCCCCTATGTGTATGACTACTCTCATATCAAAACTACTCCCCCTTTTTGTCACGAGTGACAAAGGCTAAGTACATCAAGTAGACATCTCATCATCACTGGG
Organism: Quercus lobata; assembly: GCF_001633185.2. Taxonomy (NCBI): domain Eukaryota; kingdom Viridiplantae; phylum Streptophyta; class Magnoliopsida; order Fagales; family Fagaceae; genus Quercus; species Quercus lobata. Next base: position 54,911,526 of record NC_044913.1, on the reverse strand, counting down.
CGAGCTAGCACTATCATCCTCATCAGCACTGTCGGAGCCTTCATCACTCTCATCCTCGGAAGCCAATGGAGATGGAGAAGTCGTAACAATGAAACCACCCATGACAACCTATCGTCGTGCAATACAACCAATACAGGTGTTCACCTGACACAACTCATCACTGAGAGTGTCAAGGCGAGCATCCATGCGCACAAGCTGTGCCGTGATGGCCTTAAGTGCCACTCCACCCATCAAGGAAGAAGGAGCGGAGGTGGAAGGAGCTAAAGAAGTTAGAGGAGTTGTTGTCTCGGTCTGTGTCCACCTCGAGCGAAGCTGAGCCTCACTTCATCTAACAGTTACGACGTCAATGGCACCTATAATGGAAAAGTGATCAGACACGGGACAGGGGACAGAAAAATGGTGAATGATCCTCGTGATAACCGAAGGAAAAATGAGCTTATCACGAGTTGCTGTATCCCTATAGACATCTATAAGGGATAGGATAAAGTGAGAAGGGAAGTCAATGGAAATGTCCTTTAAGAGGGACAACAAAAACCGAGCACGAGGTTTTGTGATAGTGTTATAGTGAGACAAGAGATGAAGAATGAATGTCATCACCATGTTAAGGAATCTTGGACCTTTTGCAAAACCCGAGCAAGGGGTGTTTTGACGGTTACCCCAAAAAGAAGGTGTCTCATAGAAGAGAGACAAGAGTTCATCTTTCGACACAATCCTTAGACGATCGCATCCAAAGTAGTTAGGATGCGCCACCCTAGGAACGTGTAGTACCTCGGATATAAGATACAGAGTAACTATAATGCGTATACCCTGAACGTGAGTGACAGTAATCAAATCCGTGCATGTTGGAGTAAAACTCATGTATGATCACGGAAGGGCACATGATTGGGACGCCACACAGTGACTCCTAACCCCAACTGTAGATAACAGTGGGTAGGTCATTATCGAAGAAATCCGATAGGATGACTTGGCGTTTCGAATGAATGCCTCATCTAAAAAGGTTCTCCGAAAAGTCCTTTCAGGCTTTATCATCACAGAACCAAACAGAAGAAGGAGTAAGGTTAAAGGAAGAGGATTCCCCAGAATGAAGAGGGTTTTGGGATGGAGTGGATTTTCGTTTATGTGCCATGAAGCAACTAACCGAAAGAAGGAGAGAGAGAGGGAGAAATAGAGACATGCAGAAAAGCACCAAACACATCAATATATAGGAATATAAAGAAATGAAGGTATGTATGCATGAATATGTGACATGAAAATCAAAAAAATATCATGGGCTCAGCCCAATCCAAACCTAACAGCACATAGTAGATCAACATATGTATCACACATCTATAATGCATGAAAATATAGTTATAATGCAAGAGTAATGCGATGCATAACTTTTAGGATCATATAAACATAACCCAACCCAAAAATTTCACCAAAACTTCATCAATTTTGAAAAACCTTAAAAGTTTTCAAAAAATCCCAAAATCTAGGTCAGAATGCATGAAATGTATGATTAAAGGCTAGAAAAGAGATCATACCTGTGAAAAATGCAATGAAAAGACCAAAGAATGAATGGAGAATGTGAAGAGGTTGAGTGAGAAGTGTTTAGGAGAGAGAAAAGACATAAACTATCGAGAGAGATCGAAGAGAAATGAGAGAAATGTCGCGCGGATCCTATATATAGAAATCTTTACAGCTCGATGGATAGAGAGGTGTCGAGCTTTAAAAACACATGTTTTACCTATCAAGGAGCTATCCAGAATCCGTTAGGAGGTGTCCATTGCTAAAGGATCTCGATGGATCGAGGTAACTATCGAGTAGTTATCGAGCATCCAAAAAGTTTCTCGATGGATTGAAATAGCAATCGAGAAGTTGTTGAGAATGCAATAAAAAGTAGCTGAAGGGTCTCAATAGATGGCCTAGCTGTCTAGGGGTGTCTAGCAACTGTCGAGATTGCTTAAAAATAGTTTTTGAAGAAGAGAAAAACATATAGATGAATGCAATCAAGCATACTACACAACCAAAGATCCAAACAATATTTTAAGCTCTCAAAATTATCTCTCAACAAGAAAAATGTCAAGCACATAGATCCAAAACAAACACACACACACACAAAACAAGTTTAACAAATTTTATATTTCAAAAACAAGTTAAGGTAGTTTAGTGAGCATACATTAACATATGTATTCGTGTGATGGCCAAATCACATTGTACTTGCACATGTATCAAAAGTAGTAAAGAATATTGCATGTTGTGTGTGAAAAACATCGTAAGATTGCATAAATGTTTTTATGTTATGACGATTTGAGATATGAGAAAATCATTTTAACTCACACACAATCATAATTGTTTGATAGAGACTATCACCTTTGAGGTACATCCTATAATTCCCACATGTCATAGAATACACGCTTCCAATCATTTATAAAGCATTTTGATTCTTTTTGCTTTTTATTGTTTTTTGCATATTTTTCTTTTAAGCAAACCATACATGGGCATATAAGAGATAGAAAATAAATACCCAATAATGTTAAGCATTTAACATTCCACTTTTGCTATTCTAAAGCATACAAATATCATTTCATAATTGGCGGGTAACAGTGGTGAGATGATTATTTATGCCTTTCTATTAGGATTTTTTAGTCCTTCCTGTCAAAAAGAGTGATACAAGTGTTAAGCACAAGAGATTACTTAATCTTACTCATTACAAATACGAGCCATAAAGCTCACTTGCTTAGTTGTACATAGAAATGCTCATCTAAGTTACAAAGTTTAGAAAACTTTGTTTCAATGACCATCTAAGGTACACAAGTACCAATGTACACAAACACACATTGTTTTTGTATTTTTCTGATTTTTCAATTTTTTTTAATGAAAAAAAAATAAATCAAAATTGAAAACAAAGAAACAAAAACATGTTAGACAAAATAATGCATAAAACTAGACTGACTCAAAACACGAAAGCAAAACACACAAGTAATGCAAAAACAAAAACAAGAAAAGGAGAGAGAAAAAAAAATGATAGAATCACTTGGAACCTTTTTCCTTCCACACCTTGGAAGAATCTTTCTGTTTAGCAAACCCTTGATCTGGCAGTGAGAGGGAAGAATTGAAACCATTCAAGTTCAAAAGGAATATGAAGGCTTTGAAAAGATCTTTAAGAGGAGCAAAGGAGGATGGAAACTGATTTTGGTTTCCCGATAAAATCATGTTATTGCTCTGTTAAATGGCTTAACCGCTTATAGCAATTAGGTCGAGTATGTCCAGCTACTCCAAAGTGGTGATAAAAATGCTGCTTTTTTTGTTTGGGCTTTTGGGTATTTCCCTTCTTACTCCTAGGGTTCTTAATCTTTCTTATCAAACTTAAGGGGTTCTCCTAAGATAGATTTGTCCTTGTCTATGTTCTCACTAGCTAATTCATTTTTAATATCATTGTTCTTAGTTTCATTATTATTAGTAAGAGGAACAAAAATAGAAGTACTAGCAGAAGCAATACTAAGAGAAGAGAAATCATACCCTAAACCGGTTCGATCAGAAGTAGATTTCTGAAGATTAAGCATCCCATTAAGCTTTGCACTTGAAGTCCTTTCCAACTAAGCTCTGACTTGGAACAGTTCTACCTCAAGTTTCTTAATCTTCTCAACCAAGAAATTATTCTCAGATCTCAGTGCTTTAATGATCTGATTTGTTTCATCAAACTTTATGGAGATTTCTTCTCGTTCAAGCTCCACTTCACTAAGCTTCTTGGTGGCCAACCTATACCAGTTCTCATACTTTTTCGAGACCTTGTATAACTTTGCATAGGCTGTGTGGATGTCATCTTGTTCATCCATCTTTTCAAACTTAGACTCCACAATTCCTCTTCTTCATCCACATCTTCAACAATCCCTTCAGTAGGTTTTACAGTGGCAGTGAAGACATTTAGGATTCCATCATCCTCATTGTCAGAATCATCTTCAGGCTTGGTGTCGCTCAAGGAAGCAGCAAGTGCCTTGCTTTTCGGTCTTGAGATATGTAGGGCACTCTTGTTTCATGTGTTTTAAGCCTTGACACCCAAAGCATTTTGGTCCTAAGGGAACAATGTACTGACCACCATCCCTAGCATCCTTTTTCCCTTTGTCTTGGCTCTTGAACTGCGAAGAATTGGATTGCTTTCGGTCCTTGTCAAATCCTTTTGCGTTGGCATTCTTTATAAACTTCTTGAACTGTCTCGTGATATATGATTTCATCTTAGAATCTTCATCGTCTAAAGACTCATCAGTGTCACTATTCTTGGCTTTCAATGTCATACTCTTGCTCTTGCTTAATTTCCCGATCCTTGTCAAACCCAACTCATAGGCCTGCAGATTGCTAACTAACTCTATTAAAGGAATTTTGTCAATATCCTTTGATTCCTCAATCATGGTGATCTTGGCATGAAGTCTTTTGGGTAGAGATCTGAACACTTTTCTCACAATCTTGGGTTTAGGAATGATTTCCCTAAGATTAAAGGTTGAGTTCATTATGTCCTTGAGCTTGGCATAGAACTCATCAAAGCTCGTAGTAAGCCTCTGAAGTTTTGAATTCTTGACAGCCTTGGTTCCTTCATAAGTTGTCTGGAGAATGGTCCATGCTTCCTTAACAATTTCAGAAGAGGATATCTTCTTGAATTCCTCATTCGTAACTGCACTGAATAAAGCATTCAATGCCCTACTGTTGAAGTTTGCCACCTTGATATTAGCATCATCCCAGTCGGCCGACTCTTCCGTTGGCTTAGTCCAACCTATCTCCACAGCTTGCCACAAATTTTCATCTAATGATTGCAAGAAAGCTTTTATGCGTACTTTTCAATATGCATAGTTAGTGCCATCAAATAAAGGAAGTATAATAAGAGACTGTTCTCTATCGATGACAAACAGGGGTCAATGGATCACATAGCAAAGATTAACCATAATCAAAGTGTGCCTACTTTGATACCACTTGGTAGGCCAAGAATGTATTGACCACTTGTGATGAATTAACAAATTAATTAGCCAAGTTAATTAATTAATTCAAATAGCATGCAATACGCGTGGTAGCACAAACAACTCACCAATTAAACTAAATGCAGCAAAAATTAAATTGACATGGTAATTTGTTTTAGAATGGGGAAAACCTACATAGCAAAAACCCCACAGGGTGATTTTAAGGTCACGACTCTCGAGAATCCACTATTATCAAAACAAGTGGTTGCAAGTAAAGAAATCCAGTACCTTATACTAACCTACTGTTGAACCTTTACCCCAATACCCAATTGGACTTGTTCTGTAGTGACAATCTCTCCTTTTCAATGCACGACTCCCAGTACGTAACTAACCAATTCGATGCGCTGATCCCAGTATGCCACTTACTCACCAACTTGAGAAAGATGTTGACTATAAAGTTCTTCAGTTCATCAACACGATGAAGATCAAGAAGCTCATTGGTCACAAAATCCTACGGTGTACAAACACAGCGGCTTCTTCAAGAGAAAAATGAACTAAGGCAAATTCTGTCTCTAGTCACAATTTACACAAACACAATTTTGCTTCACACTTGTGCAACCTTTAACGGCCCTTAAAATAATCATTATATATGTTTAGGGTTGTGAGAAAAGAAAACCCAAACATATACATACAGATTGGGTGAAAATCAGAGTTGGAAATCTGTTTTTCATAAACCTCAATAAATAGCTTATCTATCGAGCTAGCTGTCGAGTATCGGGATTCAGCAGCTTTTAAACCACGATAGATATTAGCTGTTGAGATTTAAAATGCAGCATTTCTTCACTTGTTTCTTGGACAGACTTGCATGTCTTTAACACTTGAAGTTGAAACCTTATTTCTCGAAGTATTAAACACCCAATTATAAGTAAAATGTATTTTGTCAAAGGATTAGCCAATTACATAAAATATTGACATATGTTCCTAACATGATTCACATATGTCCTAACATTTATGTACTTGCGTATGTTTTTATTTTGTGATGTTAATATATTCAAATTTTATTATTATTAAATTTTTTTTAATGACCACTCTGAAAGGAATTTCTAGAGACGCCACTGGTGTTGCTGCCTTGAATATGCTTTGATGCCATGTTAAATGTATGCTAGGGTTTTTGATGAGATGCCATGATTAGATGTATGGTTAGGGTTTGGAACGAATGATGCCATGTTGTATGCTTAGATGTATGTTAGTATGTGTATGAGTTAGAATACTAGTATTGAATATGCTTTTAACAAGGTTAAGATATAAGACACAATGATGGGGGGCCAACCTTAGGGTTGGGCAATCTTGGGTGCCGAACACCTTCCTAAGAGTGTACCTAAACTTCAAACCCATATCTCTGGTAGTAAGATCAAAAGGTACTTCCTCTAATGGACGCTATATATATGATTCCTAAACCATTGCAAAAACTAAGTGGTGACCCCTCCCCCCCCCCCTGTGCCTACATTTACCTATAGTCAACTTCTTCGAAACCTTTTTTTTTTTTTTTTTCCCCTATTTTGCTTATTTCTATTTTATTAACGTTTAGGGACATCAAAAAATGGAATTAAAAGTAGTGATTATTCCATCAATGAAAAAGAATAATCAAAATGAAAATTTAGAGTAAGCCAAATCAATGTTTGATACAATACTGAAAGAAACTAGAAAAATTAGTGTTTGATCACTTCGGTTGTTGGTGGCTGATGGGCACTCAGGGTTGAAATTGAAAGGATCTAAACCTAAAGATATGGTTGCTGCCTTGCTGGGAACCTGGGGTGGCTTTTTTGGGTTTTGGACAAGAGTTAACTTAGATTACAAAATTTGAATTTGCTATTTGGTTAGGTTAAAGCTTTTAAATGAGGTGGACTGTTATAGGCCTTTGATTGTTTTTAGGCAAATCCTAACCCTTAACTAGACACTCTCCATTTCAAATAGAAATTGAGAGGATCCTTATCCGTCCTAACAGGAGTCTCTCTTTTTTTTTCTTAATCCTAAAGTTTTTTTTTAATTAAATCAAATTAAAAAGTATAAATAAAAAACTCTGATATAGAAAATTGTGGAGAGGTCAACCAAAAGTCAGAGACTTCGGTTTTATATATAGAGGACACATGGCAAAGAATTAGACTATAATTAGAATCTAATTTGAAATCTACTACTAAGAACTAGAAGATCTACTGAGAAACACAAATGACCTCAATTACTTCTCTGGTGTGTCACGATGTCTTCTTCCACAAAATGAGCCTCTATTTATGCTTAAATGGTTACCATCAAATATGCTTTTCACGTGTTGCTTCCTTGTTGAATCTCAATGACACTCATCTTGCTATCAACTGGTTCTGATAAGCTCTTGTAACTTCTCTGAAGCAATTGCTCCAAAATTGTCTGCATCAATGCCATGTGTCCCTTGTTATTGTAATTTCCTCAAGTTAGCTGTCCCACCCTTTCCTTAACCAATTTGAATCATTTATACTACTATTAAAGAGGCTTCTCCTATTTGGATTGAATTTTTTTTATTCCAAAATATCCTAACACTCCTAGGTTTAAGTAAAGACAAAACTAAAGGACAGTCTAGTAAGAATACATGTCTAACATGCACTAAAACATTGCCTACAAATAGGAATACTCTTCCACTAACCCACTTCTTCAAAGCAACTACATGTTTATTGTTTTTTTTTTTTTTTTTTAAATAGAAAAAAAAGTTAAACACCCCACCTTTATCCAAAAACAAAACTAAATATATATAAAAAAAAACAAAAAAAAAACTAAATAGTTATTAAAAAAAAAACTAAATAGTTATATACATGTTTTTTTTTTGATAAGTAGATACATCTTTAACTTCCCCTAAAACATTGCCTATAAAACAAGACCACTCTCTCATAATTTTCAAATTGCTTTATCCATTTATAAAAAAATTAAAATTAAAATTAAAACAAACACATGTTTCTTTGTAAAAACACATCTACTGTACTAATTAAAAAAAAAAAAAAAAAACCGCCATACACCCACATTTTAGTCACGCACACAACTCCAAACTTCTACCCAACAAATTTAAATCTCCCCATTATCATTAAGCGATTATAATGTTATCAAATTACTTCCCATCTCTTCCATTAAAAAAAAAAAAATTACTTCTCATCTCCATCCTCAAGTCCCTGCTTTTTATTCTAAGAGGAACAAACATTTTTGGATTTTAGTAATAGGTGACTACGTGCTAGAGGAAGCCACTCAAAAAGATATTTGCTCATCATTTTCTTTCCGTTCATGTCAAATAATTTAAGCTTTTAAGTTTTTTGAACCCTTGTCACTAAATTCTACTTTTTTTTTTTTAATACTAAATATTTTAACACACACAAGAGAAGAATTTGATTTGTCACCAAATTCTATTTAATACCACTACTCTATAACTTCATTTGGAATTTGATGTTTACAGCATATTAATTAAGCTCAAAAGCTATGAGACTTACATAGCGGATGTGTTATCTAACTGCAACTTTGGTTAGTTTGTCCCTTCTAATTTTATTTTTATTTTACATAAATATTTACACGTGATATGTATTCTTTTTGATAATTTCTATTTTTCTTAATCAAGGTTGGTAAAGTATTAAATAGACACAAGAAAATGAAACTATACTTATAAAAACAAAAGATCTTTTCTTTTTTTTTGAGAAAAAGGTAAGCGAAATTTTATTAAAGAAAAACAAACAAACTACAACGCAAAAACAAAAAACTAGCTCAAGGTAGATCCGACTGGAAAACACCATCCACGTCATCGGGTAATTCTTCTACCCAAACCTCAAAATCTGCATATAGAACTGCTTTTTTAGCTAAGCTATGAGCTAATCTATTCCCCTCCCGCCTAACATGTTGAAACTCACAGCTTCTTAAGACAGCTCCCAGACGCTTTGTCTCATCCACAATGTGACCAAATAGCAGAGGACAAAGACCACTTCGACGCAAGGCCTGAATAACTGCCAGGCAATCACCTTCAACAATGACACTAAATAAGCTCAGTTCCCCGGCGAAGACCACAGCCCTTCGCGCTGCCAGAGCTTCAGCCATCTCTACTGACTGCACCTGACCCAGATTCTGTCTAAGAGCCGCAATAACTTGACCATAATTATCCCGGCAAACCACTCCGATACCAGCCAGTCCTGAATCCTCACAAAACGCAGCATCAAAATTAACTTTGAAACAGTCCACTGGCGGAGGGGACCAGCGCACCCTGTGCCGAGGAATAGGCGCACCACACTCCTGAGAATTCACGCTCCAAAATTCATCCACCAATCGCTGAGCGCTGTCACCAAGTTCATGCAGCTTCCACGTTGACTGGTTTTCCCTTAACCGGTTGCGCCGCTGCCATATGCACCATGCCACAGTAGCGAACAACGACACCTTCCTAGCTGGCCCAGCACTGAAGACTTCCTCCAATAAGTCACAAAACGACCGACATTTCTTCTGCACCAGTGAGCGAAACTCCAGGAGCGACATCCACACCGACCTCGCCTGATCGCACAACCATAAACAATGAATTATCGACTCCGTGTGATCTCCACAGCCATCACACTCTCCTCCAACCGGGATGTGCCGAGCCTGTAAATTCTGTTTTGTGGGCAGAGCATCCTTCGCAGCACGCCAAATAAAGTGTCGAATCTTCGGAGGCACCTTCATCTTCCAAATTTTCTTCCAAACCAACCCGTTACTACCCAAAACTGATGAACTTGGCTGAAGATTTGATTCGGCTGAAACCAGCAAGCGGTATGCACTCCGCACACTATAATCCCCATCATTCGTCAATGGCCAAACTAAAGTATCCTCTGCCTCAGCTTCACACACCTGTATCCTCCGCACCAAATCTGCCTCCCATGGAATCAAACAATTCTCAAGACGACCCGGGTCCCAAACTCGAGTATCCGGATAGAACAGATCACACACCCGATGCACTGATAAATCAACTCTTGGGGAGATGATCTTGCTGTGATTAAGGTCAGGCAGCCACCTATGTCGCCACACATCAATTTGCTTCCCATCACCAACCCTCCAAATAGCCCCTTTATCAATGACTTCTCGTGCTTGTAGAATACTCCGCCATGCATAGGAGCATTTTGGATGAACAGTCGCCTCAAGAATATTACCCTGCGGAAAATACTTGGCACTAAAAACTTTAAAAAGAAGGGAGTCTCGATTATGGATAAAACGCCACACCTGTTTAGCTAGCAGTGCGTTATTGAATTTTTGGAAATCCCGAAAACCCATGCCACCAATTGATTTTGAAGAAGCAAGAGAGCTCCATTTGACCCAGTGAATTTTCTTCCCACCACCATTACCCCACCAAAATTTACGGACCATTACCTCTATATCCTTACAAAGCCTTACTGGAAGTTTGAACACACTCATTGAATAAACCGGGATAGATTGAACCACAGCCTTGATCATAATCTCTCGACCGGCTTGAGACAGCAGCTTTTCCTTCCACCCTTGCATCCTACCCCAGATTCTTTCTTTGATTTGAGTGAAACACACCGTCCTATTCCTCCCAACCAACGAAGGTAAACCCAAATACTTCTCATACTGTCTAATGGCAGGGACATCAAGGGCCACTTTTATAGCTTCTTGAGTTGCTTCATCTGTATTTCTGCTAAAACAAAGAGTGGTCTTCTCCTTATTTATCACCTGACCTGACGCTACCTCATAACACGCTAGAAGCTCTTGAATTTTATTGCATTCATCTAGTGTAGACCTGCAAAAAATTAAGCAATCATCTGCAAAGAAGAGGTGTGTTAGTTTTGGTCCCGCTCTACACAGTGAGAACCCCTGAATTTCACCATTCATTGCTGCCCCACGTAAGAGTGCATTCAAACCTTCAGCACAAAAGAGAAATAAATAAGGGGACAGAGGATCTCCTTGTCTTAATCCTCGAGATGGGACAATCATACCCTTCGGTTCCCCATTCACTAGGATAGAATAAGAAACAGTGGTGATACACTCCATAATCAAGCCTACCCAAGCAGCCGAAAAACCCATCTTAAGAAGAATCTTTTCAAGAAACACCCACTCCACCCTATCATACGCCTTGCTCATATCCAGTTTCATAGCCATAAAGCCTTTCTTCCCTGTACAAGTAGTCTTCATATGATGCAAAGATTCAAAGGCAATTAAAATATTATCTGTGATCAATCTTCCAGCAATAAAAGCACTCTGAGTCTCCGAAATAATAGAATTAAGAATGGGTTTAAGCCGGTTGGCAATCGTCTTACTGATAATCTTGTAAATAACATTGCACAAACTTATCGGTCGAAAGTCAGAGATTCTTTCTGGATTAGGAACTTTGGGGATCAAAGTAATAAAAGTATGGTTAATTGACTTAAGAATGGACTTTGTATTTAAGCAGAATAAAGCAGCCTGAGCCACGTCCATACCAATATTAGTCCAATAAGTCTGGTAAAAAAGAGGCGGCATTCCATCCGGACCTGGGGCTTTTAACGGAGCCATTTCCTTAATTGCCACTCCTACCTCCTCACTGGTAAAAGGCCTTTCCAAGTCTGCTCTCATCGTCCCAGTGACCACAGCTTCGACCCCCTCCAAAACCCTGTCAAGTTCCTGTGGATTCGAGGAAGTAAACAGATGAGTATAAAAATTAGTAATAATAGCTGAAAAAACCTCTTCATCCTCTTGCCAAATTCCATTCTCATCACGCAACCCTTTAATAAAATTCTTCCTCTTCCTTTGAGTAGCAGTCCCATGAAAAAACTTTGTGTTCTGATCCCCATTCTTCAGCCATTGAACCCTGGACCTCTGTTGCCACATCTTCTCCTCTTTATCATAAAGTGAATTCAATTCCTTTTTAATCTTGATAACCTCCTCATGCTCCCCAGTCCTGGCCGAAACCTCTTCAGCTTGCCATAATTGATTCGTTGCTTGCTTTATCTATTGCTTCACATTGCCAAAATGGACCCGACTCCAGGTCTTTAACTGTTTCTTGCATCTTTTAATTTTAGTGGCAGCCACAAACATTGGATTACCATTAGGAGCACAATCCCAAGCCCTTTCTATCACCTCCTTACACTCAGGGTCTGAACTCCACATTGCTTCAAACCGAAAAGGCTTTCGACGCCACTTTTGGTACTCTATACACCCATCCAAAGAAAGAAGAATTGGCCGATGATCTGATGTAAAGCAATTCAAATGCTTCACCCTTCCTGTTGGGAACCGAGTCATCCATTCATAATTTGCAAAACCTCTGTCTAATCTTTCCCAAATCCACTCCCCCCTACGCCTACCGTGCCAAGTGAAATCTGGTCCCGAATATCCCAAATCAACAAATCCACAAAGGTCCAACACATCACGAAAATTTTGCATCAAATAGTGTGCTCGAGGGACCCCACCTCTCTTCTCTTGTACCTCAAGCAACTCATTAAAATCACCTAGAACACACCAAGGAAGCTTTGGTTTAGAGCTAAGCATTCGAAGCATGTTCCACCCCTCATTCCGTCGACCTGTATCAAGCTCTCCATAAAACCCAGTCAACCTCCAAGCATTCTCTGAACCCCCATGCACAATAGAATCAATGTGATACTTAGAAAAACTATCCACCCAAACATCCACCCCTGCTTTCCACAACAAAGCTAAACCCCCTCCCCTATCATCATTTGAAACCGTAAAACACCCATCAAAGAAAATCTGATTTTTTACCCATCTCATATGCTCCGTAGATGACCATGTTTCTGACAAAAACACAATCATGGGATCTTGTGCTTGTACTATTTCGACAAGCTCTTGAACTGCACGCCGGTTCCCAAGCCCCCTGCAGTTCCAAGCTAAGATTTTCATGGCTGTCGGCGGGGCTGAGCATCAGCCTCCACCGATTGAGTTTTGATCACTACTGCCTGTTTCTTCCTACTAACCTTTGCAATACCCAACTCCTCACTCGACACCTCCCTTGGACGTTTCAAAGAGCCCAAATCCACTGACACAGTACCATTATCATGCTGAAAAGAAGCATAATCCATTGATTTCTCCAACCGGGCCCCTAGACCATTATCCTTCCAAACTTGGTGCTGCTCCCCACAGTCCATTCCACCATCCAGCCGGCCAATCTCAGCATCTATTTCATCGAGTTGAGCTTGGAAATTTTGGCTGGTAAGGCCTCGTGGCTGCCCAATATCCATGCACCTGATCGGCGCACTGTCAACATTCCGTCTAACATCTTCCAAAACTGTTGGACCAGCCCCCACGCATGGCGTTTCATCAGGCCTCTCGCTTCGACTCTCCTTCTCAGCACCATGATCACTGTCTTCAACCCCAATACCATGTGCGGCATTCAATGTTACCCCATCCTCTTCCTCACTGTGCTCCGAATGAAATACAGGGTCCTCATCCTCCTGCCGCGGCTCTTCATACCCTTCAACCCGGATCACTGTTTTCTTGGCCAAATTCAGTGTGCTTGCTCGCAGCCACGAACCATACTGCTGCCCACTGCCCTGCACCGAGCCCTTACGAGCCACCCATATCGAACAACCCCTGTCTTGGTGAGTAAGACGACCGCACCAATAACAGAGGTTCGGCAATCGCTCGTACTTAAAACCCGCCCAGCCATCTTCTCCGTTACTCAGTCCGATTTTTCTGCCTCGGCATAGCGGTTTTGTAATATCCAATCGAACTCTAACTCTCACAAAGTGGCTGCTTTCAAAATCTTCCTCTCCCCCATCCATGTGTATGACTTCCCCTGCTACCGAGACGATATTTTGTGCGACATGCAGTTTCAGGCTACTGATAGGAAGATCGTGCACCTGAATCCAAAAGCATGCGCTATCGTATACCAGTCCCTTCATCTCAGATTGACGTCGAATTCTTTTCAAAGCAACGAGATTCTTGTCGAAAGACCACGGCTCCCCTGCTAACACTCTGTCAACGTCGCTTTGTTCCGAGAAAACAAACAGAACACAGTGATCCCCCATATCCCTTACTTCGAAGCCCTTCTTAGTATGCCACAATATTTTAAACGTGCGAGCTATAGCCTCAATATTCAACACTCTTCCCGTAAAAAACCTAGCCGCGAGAAGAAACTTCCCCTCAAGTCCGCCATCGTCCACTTGAAACGTACTGCCCTCCGACTCCGTCAACGAAAAAGACTCCCAAAGAGTAGACAGATTCTCCATGCTTCTTCCTGCGTCGATCAAGGATCCCACTAAGTCAAAAACGGAAGCCTCACTCAGAGAGTAGGCACGTATTCTACCACCCTAGGGTTTTAGCGCCGCCTTAGGTTGGAGAAACTTATGTCATTTTTAGGGGTTTGTAATAATTATATTACAAAAGATCTTTTCTAATTGTTCTTGTTCAAACAAAAAAGGCTTTTCCAACTCAACAAGTACGTCTTATTTTATTATTATTTTTTTTTGAGGAAAAAAATAGGTATGTTAATGTACATAGTTCTATTCTTTTTATTTTTTTAATAAAGAAATAAATAGTCTTCTAACACTTTTTATTTTTATCACAGTCACCGACAATTTATCTATTGATAAGGATTTCGCAATTTGTAGTTGGTTTTTGTTGAATTCGGGTAGGACCTCATGCTTTCCCGCATGAGGTCTCTGCTTATATATATATACACACACACACACACACTTTAGGTATTTTGGGTTGATGCATTTTGGTGGTATATTTTATGAGTTTCTCATCATATATACTCTCTCTCCTTCTTATAGTTTTGGTTTGAGTTAATTCTTAGATATTTTGGAAGTGAGGATTTGACAATTTTGTTTACTTAAATTTAAGTAAAATATTATATGTTTAATTTAATGATATAGAGGATGTGGCTGAATTTAAAAGTTAAATAAAATAAGATGAGAAGAAGAATAAAAGATATAATAATAAACACCAAATTATCTAAATCATGTTATGTAAGATAATAAGATTATATTCTTATATAATATTTTTAATTCTTTATAATGCAATAGGATAACATTTAACAATCAAAGAGAACAACTGTAATAATTGGATATGCCTATCAATTATTTGATTAATATCAATTGTAAAATTGTGATGAGATTTGATTAACATGACAATCTCCTTAAGAGAATGAGAAATTTAAATAATTAATTTAAAACTTAAAAATATTTAGTTGTAAAAATAAAAAAGGAAAACATAACACACTATAACAAAAGTTTGAATTAGATAACTTGAAAAAGAATAATAGCTCTTCTAAAAAAGAAAAGAAAAGAATAATAATATGAATTAAACACACCCAAATTTTTCATAAAAATTAAAAAAAAAAACCCACAAAATAATAGAATGATATATTTATAGAGATAGAGTGATAAAAAATACTTTTAAAAATAATTCAAATTTTAAGGAGAACAAATTATCTTCAATAAATTTTAGAGAATTAATTATATGTTATTCCACATTACAAAATAATTATATATTCTCATGCATAATGTGGGTTTGTGACTAGTCTATATATATATATATATAACCAAAACTTTTGACTTTTTGTTAACCTTTCCAGAGCTTACCACATCATTATTTATTATTTTACCACATAATAATTGTGGGGCCCAAATGATCTATGGGCCAGGCCCATCTATCCAGGGAGAATCCGGAGGCCCAAGCCGAGGAGGGCTATGGCCCAAGCTCGACAAAATAGCCTTTGGACATCGCCGAGGACGGCTCAGTCCTCGGCAGACCCAAAGTTCCCCCCCTGAAAGGAGGGCAGAAACGGTATAGGACAGAAGCCAGGACAAAAGATCTAAAATATCCAGGGAAAGCTGCTCTTACTGCCATTCAATGCTCTGAACCTGACAGAGCCGCAGTTTTTGGCTTTTACAACCACCCCCAACGACTTTGAATATGGGCTGATGGGACAAGTATCAATTTTGGAAAGATTGACCCTATACGTGGACGAAGGACAATGAACGCAGGCAAATATAAAAGGAAAAAGAAGTAACCTAAAAGAGGGGTTGGGAAAAAAGGCCAGAAACCAGAGCCTCCCAGCCCACCACCAGGAGAAAGACTCCAGGGGTGTAGAGAAACATAAACTTGCACGAACACCGCGAAAAACCCACCGCCTATCAATCGAGGCCTAGCCTTCCAAACCCACGCTCTACAAATGATATTGTTAGGGGCCTTTTCACGTGCGAACCCGACACTGTTACGGTCCGCCACGAATCGCGTCCTTACAATTGGCGCCGTCTGTGGGGAGGGCTTGTGTGTTGGTATAGGAAGTGGGTCGATAGAGTTTCTTCGTTATATCTAACCGCTGGTTATAGAGTTCTAGTATAAAGTTCTGTTATGGACTACGTTTCTTGACTAGGGGCTTGGTTGAGGAGCTAACTCCCTTAAAGCCGATGTCCCCCGTAAAGAGCAAACTAGGCGCTTGGCAACGTTAACCGTATGGATAAACTCTAGGGGCTTGGCCGAGGAGCTAACTCCCCTAAAGCCAAGATCCCACACAAAGAGAAAACTAGGTTTTTGGACAGAACCAAGGCATTGCATGGTCCACTGGACTCAAGCCTCTGGGGAAACCAACTACCTGGATGTGGAAAACTAGGTTTTGGACAGAACCAAGGCATTGCATGGTCCACCGGACTCAAGCCTCAGGGGAAACCAACTACCTGGATGTGGAAAACTAGGTTTTGGACAGAATCAAGGCATTGCATGGTCCTCGGACCCAAGCCTCAGGGGAAACCAACTACCTGGATGTGGAAAAC